>NC_081414.1:265402921-265706713 GCF_030272615.1 Cryptomeria japonica
AATTGTAAGGCCTCAACCGGTCTGGTTGCTATTTTGCAGATAGTAGACTTGTGAGTTTTACTCACCGTGGTTTTTCCCATTTGGGTTTCCACATCAAAATATCTTGTGTTATGGTGATTGTGTTATTGTGGGTGAATGCTTTATTTTCTATTTGGCTTGTTTGTGTATTAATCGATTTACTGTTTAAAGGGCTATACCAGTCTGCAGTAAAATTGCTTAAGTGTTTGGTAAAGTTTTTGGGTATACTAATTCTCCCCCCCCCCCCCTCTTAGTACTCATTAGTATCAACAAGAGATATTTCTGAGATATCCTTGTGTGCGGGTGAGATCTTGAGAAGTTCTAATTTGGATATGTGAGCTGGTGTCTTCTTTAATTCATCTACCAAGCTGTATTGAGCATCTGAAGGTGTTGTTTTGGGGGCACTTCCCTTCAATACATATATAGATTGGGCCCACGTAGTTACATTTACCAGGGCATGTTCTTGTTTGTCTTTGATTTTGTTGACATTCACTTGATGATCACATACTGATATGTGATTGATAGTATTTCTTGTACACATGATTGATACGTGCCCCCTTGTTGTTTGAGGATGATGATGCACCTTTGAAATAATTTGAAAGTGGATTTTTGAAGGCTCATGATCATCATTGATTTTATGACCGTCTACAGTTGTGTCCCGTTATCTATCAAATCTTGAACCAAATTCTTCAACCTTTGGCAATCATTTGTGTGATGCCCTTTGTTTCTATGATATTCACAACAGTGCATGTCATTCCACCATGATGGTTTGACTTGAGGCTCAAAATCCCTTGTCTTTGGCAATGTAATGAGTTTATTTGCCAATAGTTATCGAAATGATGATTCAAGGGTTTGTCCTAAAGGTGCGAACTTCCATCGATATGGTGATGGTTTAGTGCTGATATTGTTTCCTTGTTTGTTGTTCTCTTGGTTGATGTTTCCCTAATTGTTTGTTCCTGGATTGTTGGTTCTTTGATTGGTAGTTCCTTGAGTGTTGGTTGGTGGAGTAATACCAGATAAGTTTAATACTAGTTCTTTTGTTTTAACATTGTTAGCATCAACTATACCATCATTGACGACATTCTTGTTTCGTGTCCAAAACTTGGATTTGTCTGAGTTGTTGTAGTAATTGTTGTTGTTTGATGAACTAGTACCTTCTTTAGAGAACTTTAAAGTTCCCCTTTTGATTGAGGCTTCTTCTATCTAGATGTCATTTTCGATTAACTTTTTATAACTAGGTAGACATTGTATTTTAAGTTGATAGATCATTTCATCATTAAGATTTTCTATGAAGATTTCCATTTTCTCTTTTTCGGGTACAGTTCGGGGATATCTAGAGATTAATCAGCTCCATCTTTGCAAGAACATCATGAATGATTCATTTTTGTTTTGCTTTGTGTTGCAAATATCAAGCCTGGTAATTTTGTGTTGAATGTTATAAGAGTATTGGGGAAAAAATTTGTTTACCAACTCTTCAAATGATCTGATGGGAGGTATGATTTTTGAAAGCCATTCCATCATTTGTGCTCCTAGGCTTCTTGGAAATAACCTCATCATGTAAGTGTCATTGTGGGCAAACTCTAACCTCATCGTTCAAAATTCCCTTATAAAATCACAAGGATCATTTTTACCATTGTATTTGTCATACTTTGGTATTTCAGAGTTTGGTGGGAATGGTGCCATGTTTAGACTTTGATCAAATGGATAAGGACAAATATCCTCTAAGGAATTTTGGGTGGTATTTCCTTGTTGCATGTCTTCCATTTGTTTTTGAAGTACTTGTATTTGTTGTGTGAGTGTAGTGAGAGGATTGTTTCTAGTATTAGTATCTTGACGGTTGGTGTCACCTTGATTATTAGTATTGCCTTGATCATTGGTATTACTATGATCATGTGTATTGTCATGATCAATGTTAGAGGTGTGTATTTTTATTTTTTATTTTTGATACCCTTAGTTTGTTTTGGTTGGTTTGTGTCAAAATCCTCGGGGATTTTGATACCTTTGGTAGATAGCAGGAGGAAGTATTTTTGTTTGTTGGTTTTGATGAGTTTCTCAAGAAGTTTGTGTAGGCCGGGGTCTTTTTGTGCCTCCTCAATAACTTCATGTATTATTTCTTCTTATTCCATATTTAGGTAGTTTCTCCGAGTGTTAAATTCTTGGTGTCTCATGATTGATCCATCTTATTCGTCCCACTCGACATTTTTATGGGATCATGTAAAAACGGGCATGACTCAGGTTGATTTAATATGTGATGGCAACCTTAGGAAAGTAAGCTAAATTGATTTTTCCTCCTTCGACAAGGCATTGAGAAAATACTGATTTTTGTTGAAAGGCACGTGCTTGTAAAGTTTCCTCATCAAAATATGTTCCTTACTGCATAGATAGGTATGAAAGCGATCTAAGAAAGTGTGGTGATTTAGGAAGAGTTTACGATTTATGTAGAGACATTTTCTTATTTTTAATATTTTCTCTTGGCTTGGTTGTTTTCTCTTCAAATCAATTTTCTGATGGAGATTCTTCCATTGTTTCATTTTTGGTTGAAAAATACTTTTTTTTTTGGTATCTAAGTTTCTTCAGTCAAATGGAGGATTAGATATGCCCCTATTGATATGACTAAGTATGTCTAAAAGGATATGATAAAGTTTCCTGATAAAGAATGATATATCTTTGATTTTGGAAACTTGATGTGTTTCGACTAACTTTGGATATCTCAACTGAGTATTTTGACGTTTTGATATGGTTGAAATGTGAAACTAAAATCATGAAATGACACTGCTCTAATAAATTTCTCTTGTTCAGGCTGGTTTTCACAGAGGACCCAAAAGGGTATCTGAAACTGGTGTTAAATTTTTCAAATTGTTGATAACGTTCTCTCTGTTTTGGTCACTTTTAGATATGTGCTAAAAAAGGTTGTTTATGCACTAAAATATGAATCCAAAGCACTAAAAATATGCTCAGATGTGCTATGATGCCCGTGCTATTCACTATCTCGTGTTTGTCTAACAGTAAAAAATGTTGTTTTTGCTATGCGCTAATCTAGTCTGTTGAAGCACTAATGTTTGGTTGGTATGCGCTACACTGATGTTTATATGATCTAATCTAAACTCCCAATGTGCTATGCTGCCCTGGTTTCTCCATTTGATGATTTTTGTAAAAAATTTGAAACAATTTTGGTGTTTTGATGGATGATCCTCTCAAAACATGATTTGAAAACATAGTAGACAGAAGCAAAATAGTTTGTTTATGCTAAACATATAATGTATGTTCAATAGGATCTTTTCAAATCCTTGTTTGTTTTCATGGGTTTGCACAAGAAATACACATCGGATAGACCTCTATATTCTCAAAGGTCATTTAAAATATCAATAGCCCACACTTGATACTCCGTCAACTCAAACAACCCTGTCACACCCTAAGGTGCACCCATTTTTTTTTCTTTATCCAGAAGTTGAACCAAAGAAGATTTCTCCTCAATTGGATCATTTTATTGGGAGATATATGGTGAGTGTCTTGGGGGTGAATTCTTCCTCACTCTTGCACTATAATATTATAAATGTTTAGTAAAAATGACATGGTGAGGCTTCTAGTTCTAAAGTTCATAATTAGGCTTTCATTCAGTCTTCAGTGATAAACTCCCTCAGGAGGCTTCCCAACCTTTAGAACAAAGTCTTTATGTATCACAAGGATACTAGGAGAAGGCTAATCACTGAGCAAAACTGTTGGAGGGTATTTTCATCAGCATCTACATTTGATTATAGTGGGTTGGAATACTTGGCAATAAAGTCGTTCCCACTTAGTTCGTTCCCCTCACACTGTCCTTATAGGCACCTTAGGAGGGCAGGTCCGCTAAAGGATTTATCTTAATGCTAAATTGAAAGAAATCTTTGAAAATAGTGTGTTTGGATTTTTGATCACCCAATTAAGGGGATAACACATACCTAACACCTTCGAAACACAGAATACACACTTTCTTTTTATCCAATATCACAATTGTTTCTAAAAGATACCTTGGAGATGTTGCTCCAAAAGACATGTGGTTCTTTTTAACCCAAGATAGCAATATGTGTGTGATAGCCAAACTTTTGAACAAATGAAATCCTGGTCAACCAAAGTAAATTTGCCAAAATGAACAACAACAATTTTCAATTCAAAAGCTATGAAATAGTAAAGTGAAGGTTATTTTTAAGCTTCCAAATAAAAACTGAGGTTCATTTTAAATGAGCACCAAAGGAAAGTGATGTTCAATTTTAACCCTTTGCAAAAATTGGAAAGTTTGTGTTGTTCTTTTTAGAGCCCAAAGAAATGTGATCCTAACTTGCATAAAAGAAGAGATTTGAGTTTGTTGTTCTTTTTATCTATGCAAGTAAGAAAAATTGAGTCTTGTTTTAAGCACCAAAATAAATCATGAGGTTGATTCTTAAGCACCCAAAATAAATTATGAGGTTCATTTTAATACTTTTGCAAGAAAAGGAAAGATGAGTTCTTTTTACTAACTTTTGAAAAAAAGTAAAGCAAATAAAACTAATCTAGCTCATTTGACCTTGCAAACAACTGTCAAAACTTGCACGCAATCAGTTACTAAAAATCAAATCTTTATGGTGGGCTTCACAAGCCTAATTTCCAATTTTGTCACAAAATTTTATGTTCTTTGTCTGGTCTATACGCTGAAACAAAGATTGTATGTGCTACAATATGCAACATAAGCACTAAAAGACAACGAAAATATGCTATACTGATGATTATATAAGCTAGACCGGTACCCTAATGCATTAGAAGATTAGAGAAAACCAAGTGTTAAAATAAGGTTATTATGTGCTATGGAATGCCTCCTATGCACTAAACAATGAGCTATATGCGCTCCAGAATTGTATGGATGCGCTAGGGAATCCCACAGAAGCGTTATTTTGGTGTTTTAACGTGATCTTTGTGTTCAACCTACAAGAAAAATGATATTAGATTTGGGGATGTGCCCCATGATGGGCACCAAAAATGTATGCAAGAATTATTGTGATCAAAATACAAAAAATTGAGATTAACATACCAATGAAACTTTTGAATACAAATATTAACTAAGTTTAAACTAATATAAACAAGTTAACTTCCCAAGATGTGTCTTATTGTTCTCTATCTCATAGGATGCCTAAAGTCAATGTTTTTCTCTCAGATCATTAAGTAAATGACTTAGGAATGACAACTCCAAGAACGAGTGATAAAATGATCTATGTGCATGAATGCATCTAAGATCTATATGATATGTTTTAGATATGATACTAAGCTATGATGATGATGCAGTTATGGTAAAGATATGAACAAACTATATAAATGATATGAAATGATTCTAAATGCTTAAAATGCTATTCTAACAAAGAGAGGCAGGATGCTTGATATAATTAGACTATAGTGTAGATGCATAAAAGACTTGGATATGGATTATGAATAAAGTGAGTCCAATTTATAGAGAAAATAGGGAAATTGATCATAAGATTCAATAATCTTAACAAGGGCTAGAATTGAAAATTACTCAATCCATGTTTACAATTTTCACCAATGAAATGGTGACAATTGTCAACAAGAGGTGGCTTGAGAGGAGATGTAAAAGGAATTAAATTCCTAAGAAGACATGAGGGTCACCCTAGGAGAGTGTTCTTAGGGTTAAGTTAGGGTTAACCAGTGGATAAATCTTTTATCCAAAGGGTAAACTCTTGTGCAAGGGTTAATAAGATAACTAGGGTCAAAACAATGAGTGCTTGATGAGACCCCTGGGTTAAATGAGGGTTAAGTTAGAGAGAAAGTCTCTAACCATGAGTGAAGGTTGGATTAACCATTAATGGTTAGGAAGAATTTGAAGGTTAACTTGTTGAAGAAACAAATCCTTCAATGCATTTCATTTACTTTGAGGTATTTTTGAGAAGTGACTTCTCCTAAGGAATGTGCTATTAGCTTATATAATTAATAAGCCTTGATAATTAAGCTTTATATTGTTCAATGTTTTCTCTCAGATTATTGACAAAATGATAATTTAATTACTAGAGGAATGTGAATTTAATGAATTAAATGAATATTAAATATTTATTTAATATGTGGTCAGATTTATACGTCTACAGGAACTAGATATTTGATAATAATATTGTTGATGGCTCTAGAGTTAGTAGAAATTCTCTATTCTCCATCCATCCTAGATGCTATTTCTCTTGTACTACACAAGGAATCAAGATCTTTCTAATTAGTCCTTTCTTCAACAACTCTTGAATTTGTTTATTTAGTTTCTTATTCTCTATATGATTCATTCTATGTGTTTCCGTATTTGACAAGTTGGCTCTTGATACCAAATCCATTTGGTGACTTGTCTTTCTCATTGGTGAAAACCCCTCAATTTCATTATCTAACATATTATCATGAAATTATTCTAATAGATATGAGACTCTACTAGTATACCTTTATCTTCTTCTTTATTAACTCTAGGAATCAAGTCCCAATACATATGCTCATGGCTCATACCATCCAAAAAAATTCCACAATCAACTAAACAAATTTTTGCACTAATACATGCTTTTTATTCCACCTCCTTCAAGGGCTTCAACTTATTTTGAACTTCATCCTTTGTCAAGGAATATGCATTGGAATGTCCATTATGTGTTTCGTACCAGTCAAAATTCCATGGCTTGCCTAATAATATATGACAAGAATCCATAGGCATGATTTCACATAGTACCTCATCATGGTATTTCCTAATCTTGAACTTTACTAATCATTTCTCATTTACCAAAGCTATATGGTTCTTTTACTACCATGCAACCCAATACAAATGTCCTTTCCAACTACAATTTGTTAGCTATCTTTTATGAAATAAGATTATCGATTATTCCACTATCAATAATACCATTAAAAGATTTGCTTTAACATGAATCTATAATCCCAAATTGCAAAGAATGACCTACACATAACCCTCATATGTGCCATATATTAATTCTTTCTATGATTGTGGTAAAATTACGGTTTCATCAATTAAGATAATAAAATCACTAATCTTACCTAAGGACCGTTACATTCAAAGTGGGGGGTAAATTCAATAGATCTAGCCACAATCCAAATAGGAAAAGGGCTGAAACACTAATTAAATTTACCAATTTGATGTCTCCCACTTTTGAGTTAAAATTTGTATGTAAATTGTGAAGTTAGGGTAAAACAATGAAGAATTAAAGTGAATCACAAATAATGGACTACTACAGATATTAGATAGAGCCACAGATTGGGACTTGAGAAAAAAATGATCAAAACTTGTTCTTGAAAGTTCGGGTTGAATTGTCAGGACCGTGACAATAGGTCACTCGGGTTTTGTAACTCTTAGACATGTAAGTGGGATCTTTTCTGAATCAAGGAGACGTGCTGGTTTCACTATCAAACTCTCAGACAACATTCTCAGGATCGAGATGATAGGTCACCCTGGACCTTCTCTTTTTTCTTCATCAAAATCTAAACCTATTCATCGTCATCAACTCTGTCAGAATATTTAGCCACAACTCGAGTATATTCCCTGCACACAGAAAGAGAATAAAAGGGGTTGTGGATAGGGGTTTTCTTTGGGTCAAACCCCAGTTTATAAATTGACCTTGAAATTGAAATGATAATTGTAATGGAAATAGAGAAAGATTCTTTCCTTTTGAGGGAAAGGCTAGATTTGAAATTAAATTCTTGTAATTAAAATGTATACCTTGATGAAGCTTGCTTGAATCCTCACACAGGGGTTTTAGGATTTCATTTAGAATGTCTTAATAAAAGTTTGATCATGGATGTCATCTTGAATGCTTGAACTTGAATTTACTTCTTCTCCAATGCTTGATGAATGCTAGATTTCTTTCTCACTTGAATGGAATTCACTAGAGTTTGATTGAGATCATTAGAAGTTTGGTTAGGTCTTCAAATGAGAGGGGTAGGCCTCCTTTTATACGTAATTGTCTAAAAACTATTTGAACTTTTGGAGTAGTCTGACACTAGATCTAAATTCCAACTCACTTGATGTGATCATTATGAGGATAAAATTTGGGTCTTGATTGGGAGGACTAGGGCATTGTGGTACCATCGTTCTGCACTAGGACCAAGGCATCCTAGTGCCTTGGTCTTGAGAATTGGGACTTAGCTTTGGGGAAAAGACAAGAGAGAAGGTGAAAATGTAGGTTTGTGAAGGGAGTGAGTAGAATCAAGGTAGGAATCAAGCATCAAAAGATAGAATGCCAAGGTGAGGATGAAATTGTATGTGGATACAATTTATGACACTATATTTAGCCCTTGCTTTAGTGAGAGTATGAGACTACAACATACTCATAGGAAAGTAAAAAGATGCATTGATAAACTTTCACCAAGATACCAAAGATACAAGACACACCAAGCCCCCATGGACTTTAGGATCTTATTACTCTAATATCAATATTAAAGTGACAACACATGAAAGGGAAAGAGAGCATGACTATACTAGCCTAGTAAGATTTTCTTCCTATGAGTCAAGAAAAAGAAAAAACCAACTTACAAAGAAAATGACTTAGTTTGCCAAATAACTTGAATATTGAAAACATGTCATGTTGTGTGCATAAAGTGTAACATTGGGCAGAGTGTATACCCCCATGTTAAGTGATTGTGTACATCTTATTGGGAGCAATAACTTTAAGGTAGCATGCATCTAAAAGAAAAGCACCTTACAACAATTAGATGCCCCTATAATTGACAAATCAATGGATAATGGTCATTAAATGTATAGGAAAAAAAGCACATAAGGGATCCACTAACTTTGGGGTTAGTAATGCACTTGTGATAAATAATGTATATCAAGAATAGTTGCATTTAATTGGCCTCATCCCCAAAAGGTAGTGAAACTACAAATACAATGGAAGAAGAGCATAAGAGATAACAAACAAATATGTTTTTGAGTCAACATGGAAGAGACAAAAAAGAGATCTCAGTGCTTTGCATCATCCCCAAGTAGACAACAGAAGAGTATATTTATGAAGAAATAATACATGTACGGTGTGACATAGAGATAATATATAGAAGAATTGAGATACAAATAGAAGAATGTCACAATGGATTCGACCTCTTTTTTACCTTGCACTAACGTAGTAACAAGGGTCATCCAAAGAGAGCCTAACATGAAACAAAAAACATATCAAGCATCACATCACATGGGAAGCACATTACAAACAAGTAAACACACAAAAGAGACTCAACAACATGAAAGAAGCTAGTCTAACAAATCATTTTCCTACTAATATTTCTTATCATCATCTAAGGATGGTGGACAAGATGCAAGAGGAGCCACATCAAGCATCATAGATGGAGTTAATGCAAGTTCTAAACAAGGACCATGCTCCAATGATGAATCACTTTGTTTATTACTAGGAGCTAAGGTTAATGTTTTTGAAAATGATGAATATAACTAATGATTAGTCTCAACAAGCTCATACATATCATCAAAATCATTAGGATCATCAGCATTACAATGAACAACATTATCATCATCCATATAATCATCTAAATTAATAAAAATAGGATCTTTAATACAAAAATAATTTGAACCATCATTTTTCTTGAGCATTTTTTATTTAGGTGATTTGAGTTGAACTTCCTTGCTAGGGTTAAGCGAAGGTTGGACAAATGGGACTAAGCCAGTATTTGGTGTATTTGGGGAGGAAATAGTTTTGGAATAAATCTCACAAACATTATCTCAATGTCTTCATCGATGTTCTCTTGCATAATGATTCCTTTTAGTTTTAGTCGAGACTTACGAAGGTTGAGGAGAAATTAACATAGGCTTATTTTCTTCCCTTATAGGGGGAAGAGTAGAAGAAACCACAATAGGTTGAGAGACACATGATGATGCCAAATTCTTTCCTTTGTAAGATGTAGGAGGTGGGACTTTGGCATATATAAGAGGAATAGAAGGAGTAGGAAGAAGACTAGGTCCATTATGAGGAGGAGGAATATCCATGGGTGTAGGGTCTCTAGGTTTTCTTAAGGCAATTATCATCTCATTTTCCATTTTTGATAAGATAAGAAAAGGATGTCATTTCGAGGCTTTAAGGGTTCAGGTTGTTTACACCAAAAATAATAAAGAGTGAAATTTCTACGCTTCACTATGGGTTGGAAAAGGCTATGATTAATTGGTATAATAGTGCCATTATGAGGGAATTTCAAACATTTATGAATTATGGAAGGGATATCTTTAATGGAATAGAGCTGAGGATGTCCCAACTTCACACAAAATTGACCTGATGTAGGAATAATAGATAAGGTGACATCTAAGAACTTAGTACCAACCTCAGTGAGAAGAGTACAATGGAAACGATAGTAAGGAAAGAAAAACCATGATACACCTTAACCATATCATTAGATTTATCATATATTAATTGATACACTTGTTGAGTAAAAAAGATTAATTCAATAATCACATTCACCATATATACTATATCAATGAGAACTTCTCATGAGAGTTTTTTTTTTATCTTTGCAGTAATATATAATGGGCCATTAGGTGCAGCAATAGTTTTACTAGGATCAAATGTAATGTACAAGTGTTTTGTTGGTTGAGGTTTGTCAATGAGGTTTACAATATTATAGATTCTATACCAAGCTCATTAGGAGAAAAAGCAAGTGGCTCGATCTCAACAAAATTGGTAGAATAAGAAGGTAAAAAATTGGTGAATATTTGGAGGTTTTGGTTAGGAGGAGCTATGGAAATTTCCTTTGTCATCCACACCAACTACAAATATAGTGTTTTCTTATTGTTGGAAATTTTTGTGCCAACCTTAGCAGGGAGCAAAGAACAAAGGTCTTGTGGGATAAGGAATTTTAAAAAGAAAAGAAGAAAATCTTATCCCATGTGATAAGAGAAACAATCAACAAGGGGGTCTCTTTAGGGCTCCAATTCTATTTTTGAGTTGACCGGGTCGGCTAGTCAACTCACTTAAGTTCTACTGGTTGGAGGGCTCTTGGTCATTAGTGAGCCCATTTCACCCTTTTCCTCTATCGACTGATGGCACTTTTCTCTTAGATGCAAGATGTCATGGGATAAGCAGGAGACAGTAGAGGCATGAAGGACTTTTGGCTTATCTTACAAGGTTTGGAGACATCAGTAGCGATGCCACAGGATAAGAAAGGCTTTCTCCTTATCTTGGAGGGGAAAAGTAGTAACAAGAAAGGCTTACAGGATAAGAGTTTATGGTGAGGAATGTGTTTCCTCGTTATCCTGCGAGGTAAAGTGGAGGCTCAAATGATGTTGTGAGATAAGAAATAGCAAAGTGAAAGACTTTCTTCTTTTCCCATGAGGTTAGAACAACGCACAATTGATGCCATGGGATAACATACAAGGGAAACAAAGGTCTTATCTTATGAAGTAAAATTGAAGTCATGAGAGACCTGCGGGATAAGAAACAAAGCAAAAATAGAGGAAGGCCTTAACTCGTGAGGTAAAGCAAAGAGAGATAAAGTCGCGTGGGATAAGTGAAGTCTACGGAAGATGTTTTTTCCTTATCCCACGAAGTTAAAAGGAACACAATATGATTTCATGGGATAAGAAAACAAAGAAGACCAAAGTGAAGGATGCTTATCCCACGAGGTGAAGCTGCATGAAGAGAAGCTTGTGGGATAAGCAAGCAAGGCAAAAAATATTAGATGGCTTATCTCGCAAGATAGAACAAAGAGTGAAGAAGGGATGCAGGATAAGAATTAACGAAGACAACATGCTTACCATTATCCCGCAAGGTAAAAATAGACCAACAAAGATGTTGTGGGATAAGAACTTAGAAGAAGCTCAGTGGTCAAACATAGCCAGTGGAATGTGGACCCAGGGTGCCATTTCACCCAATTGCGATCGTCGGATTTTCATAAAGGCCCGATCCAACGACCATGGTTTAATCTTATCTTGGGCTTGTTGGGCACCTATGTGGAGAGAGCTCACACATCCATCTTCACATGAATCTCTCAGATCAATAGTGGACTTTTGAATCTATGGTGATCATTGAGTTTTCAATGCTTTGTGTGGGGTGGTTGTCGACCCCATGGTCGAGGATATTTTTTGGACTCAGTCAACACCCCATTTCAGAACCGATATCACTCCAACCACTGGATATGCTCGCCTTTTCTCCAGGGGTGACTTTTGTAGGACATTTTGATACTGCCCATGCCTCTTCAACGTAGCTTGAAGACATTTTGTGCCTATAGATGCCATCCAGTGCATCTGCACCAATATTTTGTTTCTTCCTAGATGGGGAAGATGTTTTTATGGGTTGTCCTTTATGCAATCAGATGTTTTGTTGATCTGATTTTTTTCCTCTCTGATATTTTGCAACCTAACCCTATGAGGGTTTGGGTTTCTATCTTCAGTTCCATCTGAGTTATGCTTAAACTATAAAAGCAATTTTGTAACATTTTCTTAGGATCTTCTCCTTATTTTTTCTTCTGCAGAAGGCTTATGTCTCTTTGCACTTGTAAAAAATTTCTATGCCTCCTCATCAATGAAATTTACTTGTTTTCCTGATTTCATTCTTATAATGTGTGTATTTCTCTTATCTCATTTTCTAAATACATTCTTGTTTGTTTTCCTCCATTGTAGGTGTTTGTGTTGATCCCCCTCGTGAATGTCAACAGTGAACAGAGCCTAGTTCCTCTCCTCATTTCATATATTTCAACCTTCACTTACAATTAGGTGGTTGATTAGGATAGAAATATGCGCATGTCTTGGGTGTTTCATTTGTGTTTTGTGCAGTCATAGGTAGGGGAGATCATCATTTCAGTCTAGGTGCAAGCCTTATTTCCCTTATTTCATGCAACCCTTCTCTCTCTCCCTTTTCCCTATCAAAGCATAGATTAGATTTTCATGTGTTGGGTTGGACCAACACTTTGCATCAGATTGAATAGGAAGTCAACCTTGTCTAAAGACTCAACCTCACATTAAGCAAGGTCCCATGCTTGAGAGGTTGTTTCCATGTTTCACAAGGTTATTACCAAGGTTTTAGTGGTCATCAAGGGTGCAAAATTTTGTGATAATAGTTTTTGGCACACCAGGCGGGATTGTTGAACTTTTACATCATACATGACCATCAGGGGTACAAACTCTAAGTCACTAGTTATACCTTTGATGATAGTTGGTGCATCTATTAGAAACTCATCCTTTGGAGGCAACAAATCACATACCTAGCAACACTCAAAGAAGAAATCTACTGCTGAAGTAGTCCAATGCTCAAACCAACTGAAGATTTGGTGTGTTCTTTAGTTTCAAGCCTTTGGAGGTAGTCATTCTTCAAACACCTAACTTCAAAGCCATTTTGGTGATCTTGGTATGCCACCATTTCTCTCTGGTAGGACATATCTTTTATCCTTTTCATAGCATTTTATGTTACAAGATTATCTTTTAAATGCTTTCAATATGAGCACGTATCATGGGTGCAATTTCTATGCGCCCCCATTTTGTGAAAATGCCAATCTGCCCTCCCCATCCCACCAAAATGAATAAACTAGGACTACTCCTAGTTTGAATCCAAATTCTTATTCTCTAGTAGCAGGTGGGTATTTACCTAATGATTACAACCCACACACCCCTATTCTACCTCCTGATCAGCCTCAACTAGGTGAGGTAGCCCTTCTTGTAGAATATACTATGGCCAAAATGGCAAATATGGTGTAGGACACAATGATAAGCTACAGAAGGCAACTTGATGAAATTAAGGAGCAACTCTGGGAACAACAGCAGGAGGAGGTCTTCTACCAACAAAAACAAAAACAAGAGGAGCTTGCTTATCAAGCTCAACTACAACAACAACATGAGGCATTTCTTGTAGAGAAGCTTGCTTTTGCAAGACAGGGGAAATCAGACAGTTGGCGGTCCTAGAGGTCAAAATAATGTAGGCAGAGACCTCTTCTCTTTCCCCCCCTAAAAGAAGATTTCCAAGTTTCAGACAAGGGAGCCCCAATAGATCTTCTAAGGAGCATGTCCTTGAGTAGATCCACCCTTACACTGAGCCTATCCAAGAGAGATCTAATTTCAAATTCCCTAGTTTCTTTGGAATGCCAACTTTGGATGAGCAGGAGCCTATCTTTCAGGCCCCTCAGTACTCTGGTCCTGTTGAGATCTGTATTTGCAAGGATGGACCTATTTTTTGGAGGGTAGATGGTGCCCATCATCTTCCCAAGTTTGATGGGCGGTCTTCTCATGAGGATGATTTTGTGGTGGAGCCTAAGGTGGTGGGGGAGCAAAAAGAAGATAGCTTGCAACATTTGGACACCAAGAAAGAATAATGCAACAAGGAAGAAGCTTTGATTAGTTTTAATCATCTCCCCTCCTTCATTGAGAATGAATGAGCTCTTCCTTCATCTGAGCTAGTGGTGTATTCTTTGCAGGAGGGGCCTACACTTGAAGAAGTTAGTCCTAGTCACTATGGGATATTGTGAGAAATCAGTTCTACTCCCACTCCCATTTTTTCAGTCCCTCAAGAGAGCTTCAATAGCACCCAATTCATTTCCTTGTGTTTTAAGAGTAAGGAGGAGTTAAAAGATGACTCTTTTTGGGATGACTTGGAGGGCCTTTGTTCAGGTTTGGACACTTTTTTTCTTTGTCCTATGCAGGTCCAAAATAAATCAAATGAATACTTTCAGTTTTTGGAAAGTCAATATGATTGTTTGCATGATGTGGTTGTCCAAGGTGAACAAGAACAAAAATTAGAGTTGACTGAGAGAGAAAATTTTCTTTTCTCTGATTTTGATGATGAGGTTGAGGTAGAACATGTGGCAGATGTCAAGTTTGATCTTGACCCTGATCTCCACATGTTCTCAAATATAATTAACAATTTTTGAGCCAACCTCAATGAAGTTGAGTTCATCCCCTTAGGAGGGGATCAATCTAGTCAACATGATCAGATTTTGATGTGGAGGTGGTTGAGCAAGAGCAGGCCAACAAAGAGATTTGTAGGAATCCAAGAACACTGAGAGGGGGGGGGGGGGGGGTAAATTAGTGTTCTACCAGTAATGCTACTTTTGAACTTATTACTTATCAACTGGTTAACAGTAAATAAAATTAAAGTGCATATACAAAATAACACATAGAAAGGCAACACCATAACACCAATATTTGTACGTGGAAAACCTTGCAAAGGGAAAAACCATGGTGGGGATGATACCCACAATATCTATATACTTGATCAAGGTATACAAATATTACATGAGAGGGTCTGTACATGCAGAAAGGCCAATTGTCTAGACCTCATTGCTCAAACACAAAATAAGAAGTCTCACTGACTTAAAAAATATTACAAAGTGTTTTACAACTGAAAATGAACTTATAAATTGCATTTGACTATGTTGGATAAGTTCCAGTGAGTGCTATGATAACCTTCTCTGTATATCAGTTCGTTGAGGCTCTGTTCTACTCTATTATGCTATCGGTTATGTTGTGCATGTGAAAATACACATAGATGCTTCTAATTGCTAACCAAAATACTCACTAAAAATATTCACAACCAATAATTTGCATTGCATCACCCATGTGATCTATCACTGAAAAGATCTTCTTAAATATCCTTCTAACTTTACCATGTTGGCTTCAATGAGAAATATAAACATGTCGACTGTCGGGACAAAATGAAATCCAAACATAAATCCAATGACCATGTCGGACATCACACGTTACCACAAAATCCATGAAAGAGATAATTGAGACCAAAAGATTTCCTAACTGGGACCTATCCATTACCGGGTTCCATATACACGTTACCAAGATCAGAACAAGTTACCGGGATGCAGTGAATGCCAATACCAGTGTTGGTGATAGTGTAAGCAATGTGAATACCAATACTAGTTAAGTGCAATGAATGTCAGTTAACCAAACAATGAAACCATTGACCCTGAGATAATGAGTTGCCATCAATGACAACCCAAAATATCATTAACTCTTACCGGATGAGTGTCAATTGCCAACAATCTCCCCCTTTGGCATTGATGGCAACACTCATGTGAAAAATGGTACCATTCTTGAAATTGTCACTGAATCTCCATGAACTTTTAACCTTCATACCTACACATGAATCTGTTATATACATATGATGCTCCGCCTGAGAAATATATATATTTTTCACCTAATCCTCCCCCTGTAACATCAATGACAAAGCGATGTGCCCACAAAGAACTCTATGCAATTGTAAACATGAGTTGGTTATATTCAAAATTCAAAATATCTATATATATATTCTTCAAAAATGAAAAGTAGTTATCCCAACCATGCTTAAGAGATTCAAGAATGGAGATGAATCCATTCAAGATACTGGCATAATACTATATTTCTTCCAAGGTAATGGGATCCTCCTTCTGTAAGTTAGAAGTACACTCTATTTTGATGAAACAACAAATTATCAAGTCGGGGACCAATCATATTCTGGAGCTCATTTTCTCTCCTTATTATTTTGTCCATATCCTTCTCCAGTTTCAAAATTTGATCCATAACCATCAAAATTGGACAATGCAACGAGTTTGTTAGATTGTTTGTCGGGTTGTAGGAGTTAGAAATTTGAATTAAGTTTTTCCTAAAGTCAGATAGTTGCTTGTTTATGGAGCTGGTGAGCTTATCAAAATCTAGACAAGTCTTATAAATATTACCTCCTTCAGTCAAAGTTGCATCAATGGACTGCAAGCAAGTATGAAGTTTCTCCTTGTCCATCTCAATCATTTGAAAAAAATGTTATCTTTCAAGCCACCACAAAATTTTCTTTAGCTTCTGTTTGTGAAGTTTTCAATAAAGATTCATAGTGCTTAGGGATAAAATCAATAATTTCTTCTAGTTTACCCGAAGAACTTGCACCTTCTTGAGCTTGAAATTCTGGGACTAACTGGTTCAAAACCTCAAAATTGAGTTCAATCAAATTTTTTTCCTTTGACTTTTCTTGAGCCAATTCCTGAGTAGCCTGTGCTTGAAGAGCTGTCGCTGCCAAATTCTTCTCTACTGGTGACATTTGGTGATAGGGTTTGTCAAAACTGATAGAAAAAATTCCTTTAGCTATGGCAGAAGTGTCAATTGCCAAGTTGGAGGAGAAATCTACCATAGTCTCCTTACCCTTATCAACCAGTGAGATAACTTTTGTATCTTTTATCTCTTGTGCACCGTGGCTTCGCCACATGGTGCCCCATCCAAAATCTCAGAATCCCTTACACCTTTATCCTTATTTACATTTGCCTCAATATCCTCTGCTATCTATACATTTTCTACTGGTATGTCTTCTGCTACAAAATGTGTCTCAGTAATAGGTACAGTGGTATCTGGTTGTGTGCTTGCCAGTTTCTCGGTATCTTTACTTTGTTGATCTGTCGATTGCTTATCCTTAGGCAACTGAATATTCTGGGATTGCACAAAACTAGAACTCAATTCATAGCCAAGACCCAAAAGAACTCTTATCTAGATCTCATTGTTTTCCTTTCTAATTTCTTCAAATCTTTCTAACATAAGGATGTTTATTCTGCACTTGGGATTGAATTTTGATGATTCGGTTTTATTAATCAAGTCATCCATTTCTAGAGGAGTTATTGAAGGACAAAGATTGACCAATTCGAGGCAAAATTTTCTCTAGTTCTATCAATGCCCTCCTAAAAGAATCAAGATATAAAATAATAGTCTCCTCTATTTGCTTCTTGTCCTTTTCTTCAAAATCATCAAATAATGAAGAAATATTATCTAAATTACCATCATTTATTATCTGTTCAATCGGATCTTGAGCATTCATCTTCTTCTTACTAGTTCTTCTTTTTGGTTTAGGTTTGGACTTCTCATTTGTCTTAGGTTTCCTCTTATGTACAATTGTAATCTTTGGCTTCCGGGGAGTCTCCTTGATTGGTTCTTGCTTTTGTTCCTCTTTCTTCTCCCTCATAACTCTAGCAAAAATACCTTTCTTCTTGGGAACCTCCTTTGTTTCTGTATCAAATTCTATTTCTTCAGAAGAAACATTGATATACTATCAGGTCGCCTTAGGCTTCTTCTTAGGTGGCTCTACTGGTGTTTGACTAGTAGACTCAAATGAAGATTGTTTTAGTTGTTTGGAAGTTTCTATTGTAACCGAGACCATATAGGGTGTGGCCTGAGCTGCTTTTTGGGCTTCCCTTTCCTTTTTCCTCTATTGCCTCTATTGCCTCATTTCTTCCTTCCTCTGTTATTCCAAAATTTTAACTTTTTGCTCAACTTTGGCCCTATCATGAACTTCACTTATCAATGTCTCTGCTACTACCTTGGTCATCTTCTTCCGGATTGCTGAAGCTACCTGTTCCTTGTGAACTTTGTGTCCTTTCTTCTGAGTAGTACCAAATTTTTCTTCCTTCTCGTCTGCCGGTGCCTGCAATATGCGTTGTGCATAGGTATCCACTGTGGCCTCATCAACCTCATAGCCCATTGGCATTATCCAAATTGTCCTAGATTGTACAACCTCCATCATGCATTCATCTTTATCAACCATAAAACAAATTGTATCCTTATATTTCTCTACTATAGATTTGGGGATCCGGGACCTATTTTTCATTTCTTCCTGAAATTTCTTCAAAAATGCCCATAAATTTGCTTTGCTTGTCTTGTCCCCTTGCTTATCCAAAATTTGTGCAATTTGTCTAGCTACTAGGTGATCAAAAGCCCACTGAATCTTGCCAAAACCGAGAACAATGCCCAAAAAGTAAAATACCAAAATGGAGGAGCCATACCGGAAGGTATTCTTCTTGTCTTGCTTGCTCTTCTGCAAGTCATTCATGAGTTTTTTTAAAATTAAATTGCATAGATCATAATGGGAATCCTCCTTAACCATCTTATATGCTATCAAAATTTTATTACCAGAGACAGAGTTTAACCAGTTTGACTGGTAAACCTTATATTTGATAATCATTGTTGCAAACTTTACATCTATTTCTCTAACATCATCTACCCTCAAAGAACATCCATCAAAAGTTGTGCCAATAGGTTTATTGAGCTCAGTGTTAGATAAATTACACCTTGAGCTGGGAATGCCTCCTATTTTGTGCAAATAGGTGACATTCTTGATAACTTCCTCCATAATTTTGTATGGCTAGTCCAACTAGATGAATTCTCTGTGAATGCAGCTCAAAACATAACATACCCATTCAACCTCATCAAAAGTTAGAAAATCCATGAACTGAGTAAAACCCTTTCTCTGCAGGTGTGGAAATTATGGTTTGAGTTGGTTGTCGGAAATTAGGTTTTGGGTGAAAATGCAGGACAACTCATAATCTCCAAGTTCTTCAATATCGTAGTGAATATAAGCCCTAATATCCTCAGTATGAAGAAGTCCATGATAAACTTTCAAAAATGCACCCAATGGCTCATCCAAAATAGATTTGTATGGATGTTTCTTTAAAATGGGATGAAGGTGGTTCTTAATATCAACCACCAAAGGACTATCAATGTTGGATGAAGATGAAGCCATTATGACCAAACATGGAGACTAGGGTTTCTGCAAACACAAAAATACCTTGAAAAGTTGTTGGGAGATCAAACTTCCTTGAAAGAAACTACTCGCTCAAATTGCCTTTGAACTCTGAAATGCTCGATCATTGTGTGAAGAAATAACTTAACCTTTTCCCTTTTATCATCGTTAACCCTAATTTTTTATTGTAATAAATGTTTCTGGTTAGGCTTGACTGGTTCACATAGTCTGCGAGTCAGTTCCACTGAACCTGAAATCTCCTGAGTATCCATCCACAATTAGAATTTTCTGACTACCGACCTAATCCGGGGTATTTACATGATCTTCAATGATTTGCCTACCCATAAGGCTGAGTGCCTTAGTTATTGGTTGTATCTATTGTAGGTGGAGGACCTAATGACTCTACCAATTGTTTGGTTGATAGTGTATCATATATTATTACCCATCTCATCTCATGTTGTTATCTGATGTCTTCCACTTTTTCCTTTCCTTTCCCATCTACACTTCCATTAGTTGTCGGTGGGTTCTTAATTCTGCAATATTTAGCAATATGCCCAATCTTGTTGCATGCATAATAGACAATATTGTTTTTCTGTATTGCCTTGTTAAATCCTTGATTTCCTTGATTTCCTTTTGATCTGCATTGGTTAGCCATATGTCCAAATTTACTACATGTATGACATATTACATATCCAAGACCGATGAATGATGCATTGATCTGATTATTCTTATTTTTGCATGGACTAGCCATATGACCATATTTATTGCAAATAAAGCATGTACCATTGAATTTGTGAGAATTAGGTCATCTTACTAGTGATCTTTGGTTCTAGTTGTCATGTTTTTGCTTCTATCCAGATGATTGATCTTGTTGTGTAGACCAAAGCTTTCTCCTTCTTCATAACCAAGACCTCTTTTATCATTAGCATCTCTATGATTTTTCAGCATTTCATCAAGTTTAGTTGAGCTATCCTTAAAATTATCCTTGTACTCATTTGCAATAACTAAATCATCCCTCATTATTATAATCTATCTTTCTGGGACTGGACCAATTCAAGTTTTAGCATATCATTCTCATGAGTCAATTTATTGCATTCTTCAGATCTATCCTTCAACACATGAGCCAAGTTTTATTTATTTTTCTTTATGTCCTCAATCTCCTTGCACATTCTCATGGTTAGGGCTTGCATCTCATTCTTCAAGATAGTGTTCTCTAGAGTAAGTTTCTGACAATGATCCTTCATAGCATCTTCCTCATCACTATTCTAACAATGATCCTTCATAGATTTCCTTGCAATGAAATGGTGTGTTCTCTAGCTTGCTTCAGTTCATTCTTCATTTTACTATTCTCGATCTTCTCATTATCAAGATCCTCAAGAGAAAGCTGAAGTTACTGATGCAGACTGGTTTCCATTGATTCAAAATTCTGGATCTTCCTCAAGTGGTTAAACTTCTTCCAAGGAACCAAGCTTTGATACCAATTGTTGGAATCCAAGAACACTGAGAGGGGGGGAAATCAATGTTCTACTGGTAATGTTAGTTTTGAACTTATTACTTATCAACTGGTTAATAGTAAATAAAATTAAAGTACATATACCAAATAACACATAGAATGGCAACACCATAACACCAGTACTTGTACGTGGAAAACCCTACAAAGGGAAAAACCACGGTGGGTCTGATACCCACAATATCTATATACTTGATCAAGGTATACAAATATTAGATGAGAGGGTCTGCACATTGCCTAGAGCTCACTGCTCAAACACAAAATAAGAAGTCTCACTGACTTATAGAATATTACAAAGTGTTTTACAACTAAAAATGAACTTATAAATTGCATTTGACCATGCTAGATAAGTTCGGGGGAATGCTCTGATAACCATCTCTGTATATTAGTTTGTTCATGCTCTGTTTTGCTATCAGTTATGTTGTGCACGTGAAACTACTCACAGATGCTTCTAATCGCTGACCAAAATACTCACTGAAAATATTCACAACCAATAATTCGCATTGCATCACCCATATGATCTATCGCTGAAAAGATCTTCTTAAATATCCTTCTAACTTTACCATGTCGACTTCAATGAGAAATATAAACATGTTGGTTGCTAGAAAAAAATGAAATCCAAACATAAATTCAATGACCATGTCGACCATCACACGTTACCACAAAATCCATGAAAGAGATAATTAGGACCAAAATATTTCCTAACTGGGTCATATCCATTATCGGGTTCCATATACACGTGACCGAGATTGAGACTTATCCGGGATGTAGTGAATGTTGGTACCGGTGCCAATGCTGGTGTAAAGAAATGTGAATACCAATACCAGTTAAGTGCAATGAATTTCGGTTAACCAAACAATGAAACTATTGACTCTGAGATAGTGATTTTCCATCAATGACAACCCAAAATGCCGTTAACTCATATTGGACGAGTGTCAATTGCCAACAAGCTCAACCTTTGGCATATCAAGAGACCGCCCAATCAGATATCTCTCCATGATTGGGGCCAAGTAGGAAGTTATAGAGCCACATACCCAAGCTACAAATGTATCTCAGACCAGAAATATGTCTTATCAACAAATTGGGGTATGTATTTTTACTTCTAAGTTGCAAGGTTTCTTAAAACTATTCATAGTTTTGTATTCAATTTTTCAGCTCTGTGTTTTATTCCAAAGCCATGTAAATCACCCCTCTTTGTTTAGGGAGGGAAGCTACTTTAACCAATCTATGAGTGGTTTTGTTTAGCAACTTTGGGTTGATTGGTTAGAGTAGCGTAGTGTAGGATTTCTTTTCCTCCAAGTGCTTTGACGCATTATATTTAATTTATGTTCTTCTGCTTTCAAACAAGTGCGTGTGCACACTTTGCTTTTTTAGAATATCAGAAATTTTGTAATCCAGGTTATAGGGGCAGAGTATGTAATTTTGTTCAGGCCTTGACTTGTGCCCAATGGATACCCAAAGACATCTGGTGTTTCCCTAAGAACGCTTAGGGCCCCCTCTGAGTCGCCAGAAATGTTGGTAATTTTTGTGCCAACCTTAGTAGGGAGTAAAGAACAAAGGTCTCGCGGGATAAGGAATTATCCAAAGAAAAGAAGAAAAGATTATCCTGTAGGATAAGACAAAACACATAGTAAGGGGGTCTCTTTCGAGCTCCAATTCTATTTTTGAGTTGACTGGGTTGGCCGATCAACTCACTTAAGTTCTACCGGTTGGAGGGTGTTGGCATTGTGTTGTCATTGATGTCAATCGGTATAGAAGAACAACTGGTATGGGAGTATTGATGACATGCAGCCATTGATGTCAACTAGTATTGCAGGTCATCGGTAAAGAAGAGTATGTTCTTCAAAGGAATGACCACGAAAGTCACCGGTACACAAGTTAATGTTTGACTTGGGTGTGGATGAAATGGATAGGTTACCGGTATAGTCTAACACCGATAAGGAAATAATGTCAACTTGTAAGAGTTATGTTGACAGTGAGCAGTTGCCAATCGGAAAGCATGTGCCTGACATGTTAGCAAAAGGCTAGCCATTGAAGAAGGGTATACCGACATAAAGGGTGAAGTCATACAACAAGACTCCCACTGGAAGAAGATGATATCACAGGTTGGAGCTTGGACAACTACAAGATAGTGAGGTAGATAAAGAGGATGTCTACTAGGTTTTGTGTAGGAGATGTATATGCTCACACAAGGTGATCACACTTGTGCAATGTTGGTAGTAGGTGGTATGTGTGTGGTGGTTTACACCGGATCTACTAGTGAATCACTAAGATACCATACGTGCATGAAATCAAAGATATAAACTAGATTAGAAAGTGTAGGCATGATGTGCTATCGGGACAGAGGAAGGAGAGTTGAGTTGATGAGTTTATCACTCTGACAAACCGGTGAAGATGTGACTCAGTCAAATGATGCTTGAGGTTGTTCAGTAACACCCATGATATTACTAGGTTGCAGATTGAAAAAGGTGTTGCCTGAGTATATTATGTTGAAGAATGATGACATGGAGTCATCTAGGTGATTACCGGTATGCAAAGAAGTGTAGAAGCAAAAGGCCCTCATCGCTTGATGATGAACATGATGCATGCGGTGAACCGGTATGTTTGGATGACCAAGAAAAACTACTACACTGGTAAGACCAAGAAATCATTGGCAAGAAGGTTAACCGGTAAGTTGATTTGTGCCACTAGGTTTAGTGAACCGGTAGGTGTATACCAGTTAAGTGTGTGGTTAGTGACTAAGCATGAACTGACTCAGTGAGCAGAGGTGGATATTGATAGTAATGCCATGTGGAGATGAAGTGGAAAACATACATGAATTGGTAGATGGAACATGTATAGGTCAATGAAGTGAGGTTGGTAAGGTAGTTGGAAGTTGGTCCAACATTAATGGTGACTGTGAAGCTCAAGGATTCATGGTAGAGGTTTGCGGCTCGAGATCAAATTGACAACAGAGATCTAGGATAGATTGATTGTGCAGGTTGGGTTGGCAATGGAAACAACTAAGCCATTTATGGCATTTGACCAAGGGATGAACCGACATATTGAATGCAGAATCCCAAACATAGAAAGCGTGTTCTGGAAGGCACAAAAATGGCGGATATGTGCAAGAAGACATCTCTGAGTTGTGATCCAATCAGATTTGATTGGATTTGATGTGCCTCGTGATTAGTTGAGAAAGCCCTAAGGCTCCAAGTTTGAATGTGGTTTTTGGTGGGACGACTAGGCTATAAATACGCAAGCCAAAGATATTGTTAAGTGCCACTGAATGGGAGAGAGTATAGTTGTTGAATAAGAGAATTAGATCGGTCAGAGTGAAAATGGAAGAAGATAATAGTGATTAAGGGAGTGAAGGTTAAACCAATGATAGGGTTCAATAGAGGGTTCAACCGGTATGGTTTGAGTAGTCGGTAAAGTAGCTAGATTTCATCAGAGAAGATAACCAGTAGATCCTAGTACCGACAGGAAAACAAAAGAGGGTGCTGAAGTGTAGCACAATGAAGGAGATGCAGAGTAAGGTAACCAGTAGAGTGTAAACCTATAAAGAATCAGCAGAGAGAGGTGAACCAGTGTAGCAGAGAAGGTGTCTCACTGACAGAGTGAAGTATATGCAATGGTTAGATGATTCACTTGTAACAATATAACTACTTTTGTATTTGATGCTATCATTGTGATCATTAAGTTGTAGCTCGGTGAAGGGGTTGGTTCTCCTTGGGTTGGTGCCCTAAATTAGGGGTTGTAGCTCCTTGGGTTGGTGCCCTAAACTTTGTAACAGATTTCATTATGAGGCTAGATTGGAGCAATAGACTCCAACAACATTGCTCACCAAGGTTTTTCCCATCTTGGGTTTTTCCTCGTACATACTGGTGTTATGGGATGTGCCCTTGTGTATGCTTGCATTGCATTGTCTTAATTTATCTTACTAGTAAACCCACTAGGTAATAGGATGATAACCACTATACACACATTAGATAGTTAAAGGGAAAATATTGAGAACTACTGATTCACCCCCCTCTCAGTGGTACATTGTGTCTAACAATTGGTATCAGAGCGTAGGTTCCTAGTCAGATGAGATTTCTCCAGCTTGGATAGATTTTGACTTAAGGACACAAGGATTTGTTTAGTGTAAATCCCTACTCCAGTTTTTATTGTTCAAACTATTCTATTTGGAGTTGTAGAATGGAAGTCTACCTATCCTCTGTAAGGTTTGATGTGTGGATGTCTGTTGTAAATGGTTGCCCTAGTAAAGTCAGTCCTCCCACTGATTCTGATGCAGAAAGAAGAAACCAATGCAATGAAGAAGCCATGAAGGCTATATTCAGTGGGCTCACTGATGATGTCTCCCCACATGTGGATAAGTCTAGATCGACAAAAAATCTATGGGATAGACTAAGAAAGCTCTATGAAAATGAGCCTACCACTATTGGATTAGTTTGTGAGAGTGAAAAGAAAAATACAGCTGACACATGTGCAAATGATAGATGCAGATCAGATTGTTGCAGCAACAAGTGATAATGAAGAAAATGAAGAAGGAGACAAGGTAGATAGATCTAGCCACCAAGATCTATTTGGAAGTGATGATGAAGAAGAAGAAGACGCTAAAGTTGATCTTGAAGGTGAACTGGTAAGTGCACTAGAAGAGCTGCAAAATGTTAGAAATGAATTTAAAAACTACAAAAGATCAGTCTATGAGGATTGTAGCCAATTGAGAACTTGCCTTGAAGAATCAAACCAAAAGGTTAGTTTATTGACCACTCAACTAGAAGAGGCAAAAATATTGACTGATGCTTTGAAATTAGTTTTGGACACCAAGGAAAGTGAAATGGAAAATCTAAAGATTGAATACAAGTTATTAAAGAATGTTGTTGTTGTTGAGCAAAATCAGTTGATTAAATACCTTGAAGAATTTGAGAAATGTATCTCAGAGATGAAGACTCAAAAAGAAGTCACCAAGAAGTGCAGGTGCAAAGATATAGAAGCTGAGCTAGAAGAAAAGCACAAACTCTATCAGCAGACAACAGAATAAATGGGGTCTCTCAAAAAGGTCGTTGAGTCGAAATGTCAAGATGAACTTAAGGTAAAAATCAAGTATAATAGCGGCACAAAGGCCTTGGATAAGATGTTAAGCTAGTCGAAACACTCCAAGTATGCAGGTGGATTAGGATGTGGTACCAGTGAATGCTCCACAAGCAAGGATATCCCCCAAAAGGACATTTAGTTTGTTTCCTCAAATGGAAAAGGAAAAGGACAAACCTTCATAGTCTGATATGATGCAAGAAGGGGTAATGCAGATCCTAAGGGAAAAGGGAAGCTAGGAGAAGATAGATTTACCAATAGCAAGAGCAAGAGAAGACAACCTAGAAGACCCCCTACCAGTAGAAGACAAGGAGATGTTGTTATCTACAATTCAAATAAGGTATGGAAGAATAAGGGAGCCAGTGGAAGAACTACTCAAAATGGACATCCCATGATCCATTCTCGGAGAAGCAGAAATGGAGATGCCAAATCGGTAAGATCTCCCCGTGCATGCCAAAAGAAATTTGTAAGTAATAAGAACTCCTTCCCCAGTTATTGTTTTGCATGTAATGGTTGTGGCCATATGGCAGAAGGATGTAGAAAAATATCTAGAAGGAATAATATAGGATCTCATAATCATGCATATGAGCTGAATGTATCAAGAAGTAGAAACATGCATATCCCCTCTCTCGGTTATGCAAATGTTGAATGTTATAACTGCAATGGATCTGGCCATAGAAGTTATGAATGCAAGAAGAGAACACATATTCTTAAGGTGATTGGTGGAACCATCCTAATCAACTCTGAGGCAGTTAGAGAAGATATGAGCAGCAAAGACCTACATGGAACAAGAGGAGAAGTGTTCCTGCACATGTAAGGAATTCATTGAGACCGATAGCTGACTATAATGGTATGAACGGAAAAAGAAAAGAAAACCGGTATATTGGAAGGTTCCCCAATCATGAGATTGGCATGAATGTTGTGTGCTTCTACAACACTACTTCTAGTCATGCTGCAGAGGTGGATAATGTAAGGATCCATTAGCAAATGAAGAAGAAGAAACATGCTCCAAAGGCTACAAATGAAAAAAGAGCAGAGATCAATAAATTATGGAGCAAGAAGGAAGAGAGTAGAACCATGGACCAACATTGTGCATTCAATGCACAAGTGATATCTCCTATGGCTTAAAGGAGATGCAAGTCTTTAGGGGGAGATTCATACCGATCAGATCATTCATCCCCTTGGTTGATGAGGACAAAGGAGAAGATAGGCTGCTATTGGTAAAAAAGAAAAGATGAGAATGCAATGTGTGGCTACTATTTTGACTATACATCTACATAGGCATGATGGATTAATGTCGTAGGTGAAATGAATGATAGCAGAGGAATTAGGCACTGGTAAATGTAGATTAGTGGATTAAGTGCCCTAGTGGATATATTGGATCAGTAGAGTAAACCGATATGTGCAATGTGTTATCGGTAAATGCATTAGCCGAAACTGCTAATCATGTATGTAAATGATTTTTGATGGCATTAGTAACTCCGATGATATGGATAGATGAAATTATGTCTCATGTGGTATTGGAAATGACTTCATTGGCATTATAGTGGTCCATTAGTTGACCATTTATGTTGTAATCCTTGTGGGTCAATCAGTTGGATATGTGATACAAAATTGTTGTGACTTATAGTTGGCATTGTGGTCGTGATAGAGGGTGTCACAGGTGTGATGGATGTCTTGGAAGTGAATGACTACTAGCATTTATAGATGCTCACTTCCACCAGTACAAAGTGCTATTTTTGGGGCACTAGTTTAGGATCTGGTAGATGAAAAATTAAGACCAAAGATCTGTGTTTCAGGGGGAGATGCACCCGGTAAAAATTCTAGCAAACTGGTAGGACCACATGCACAAGAGAAGAAATTCATTTCCTCAACTGGTTCTAAGCAAAAGAAGGAAAGAGACCGGTGTATGTTGTTAAGGGTTGTTTGGTACCTAAGATCTCCATCTCAAGTGTTGATGATTGAGATGATGTTGTGCATAATCTTCAAAGGGAGAAAGAAAGTTGTAGCATACCGGATGTCATAGACCCTTTGTCATTGTTGTCAAAGGGGAAGAAAGAAAGTTGTATTATCCTGGATACTACAAGTGTTGACATCAATGCCAAAGGGGGAGATTGTTGGCATTGTGTTGTCATTGATGTTAACTAGTGTATAAGAACAACCGGTGTGGGAGTATTGTTGACATGCAGCCATTGATGTCAACTAGTGTTGCAGGTCATCGGTACACAAGTTAATGTTTGACTTGGGTGTGGATGAAATGGATAGGTTACCAGTACAGTCTAACAAAAATAAGGAAAGGATGTCAACTTGTAAGAGTTGTGTTGACAATGAGTAGTTGCCAACCGGCAAGCATGTGCCCGACATGTTAGCAAAAGGCTAGCCATTGAAGAAGGGTATACCGACATAAAGGGTGAAGTCATCCAACACGACTCCCACTGGAAGAAGATGATTTGACAGGTTGGAGTTTGGACTGCTACAAGATAGTGAGGTTGACAAAGGGGATGTGTATTGGGTTGTGTGCAGTAGATGTATATGCTCACTTAAGGTGATCACACTTGTGCAATGCCGGTAGCAGATGGTATGTGTGTGGTGGTTTACACTAGATCTACTAGTGAATCACTAAGATACCATAGGTGCATGAAATCAAAGATATGCACTAGATCAAAAAGTGTAGGCATGATGTACTACCACAACAAAGGAAGGAGAGTTGAGTTGATGAGTTTGTCACTCTGACAAACCGGTGAAGATGTGACTTAGTCAAATGATGCTTGAGGCTCTTCAGTAACACACATGGTGTTACTAGGCAGCAAATTGAAAAAGGTGTTGCCTCAGTACATTATGTTGAAGAATGATGACATGGGGTCATCTAGGTGGTTACCGGTATGCAAAGAAGTGCAGAAGCAAAAGGCCCTCATCAGTTGATGATGAACATGATGCATGCGATGAACCAGTATGTTTGGATGATCAAGCAAAGGTACTACACCAACAAGACCAAGAAATGATTGACAAGAAGGTTAATCGGCAAGGTGATTTGTGCCGGTAGGTTTAGTGGACTAGTAGGTGTATGCCGGTTAAGTGTGTGGTCAGTGACTAAGCATGAACCGACTCAGTGAGTAGAGGTGGATACCGATAGTAATGCCACATGGAGATGAAGTGGAAAACATACATGAATTGGCGGATGGAACGTGCACAAGTCGGTGAAGTGAGGTCAGTAAGGTAGTTGGCAGTTGGTCCAGCATTAATGGTGACTGTGAAGTTCAAGCATTCAGGACAGAGGTTTGTGTTTCGAGATCAAATCGATAGAAAAGGTCCAAGACATATTGATTGTGCAAGTCGGGTTGGCAAAGGAAACAACTAAGTCATTTATGGCATTTGACCAAGGGATGAACCAATAAATTGAATGCAAAATGCCAAACAAAGAAAGTGTGTTCTGGAAGGCACGAGAATGGAGGATATGTGTAGTAGACATCTCTAGGTTGTGATCCAATCAGATTTGATTGGATTCAATGTGCCTCGTGATCAATGGAGAAAACCCTAAGGCGCCAAGTTTCAATGTGGTTTTTGGTGGGAAGATTGGGATATAAATATGCAAGCCAAAGATATTGTTAAGTGCCACTGGATGGGAGAGAGTATATCTATTGAATAAGAGAGTTAGATTATTTAGAGTGAAAATAGAAAAAGATAACAGTGATTGAGGGAGTGAAGGTTAAACCGGTGATAGGGATTAACAAAGGGTTCAACTAGTATGGTTTGAGAAACTAGCAAAGTAGCTAGATTCCATCAGAGAAGATAACCAGTAGGTGTTGGTACCGACAGGAAGACAACAAAGGGTGTTGAAATGCAACATAGTGAAGGAGACATCCGGTGAAGCATATGTAGAGCAAGGTAACCAATAGAGTGTAAACCTTTAAAACAGCAGCAGAGAGAGGTGAACCAGTGTAGCAGAGAAGGTGTCTCATCGGAAGAGTGAAGTATATATAATGGTTACAAGATTCACTTGTAACAGTATACCTACTTTTGTATTTGATGCTATCATTGTGATCACTGAGTTGTAGCTCAGTGTAGGGGTTGGTGCTCCTTAGGTTGGTGCCCTAAATCAGGGGTTGTAGCTCCTTGGGTTGGTGCCCTAAACTTTGTAACATATTTCATTATGAGTGGATTGGAGTAGTAGACTCCAGCAACATTGCTCACCGAGGTTTTTCCTTGTACATACTGGTGTTATGGGATGTGCCCTTGTGTATGATTGCATTGAATTTTCTTGATTTATCTTACCAGTAAACCCATTAGGTAATAGGATGATAATCAATATACACACATAAGATATTTAAAGGGAAAAGATTGAGAACCACTGTTTCACCCCCTCTTAGTGGTACATTGTGTCTAACAGAGGGCTCTTGGTCATTAGCAGGCTAGTTTCCCTCTTTTCCTTTACCGGCCGATGGCGGTTTTCTCTCAGATGCAGGATGTCATGGGATATGCAAGAGATAACAAAGGCACAAAGGAATTTTGGCTTATCCCGTATGGTTTGGAGACATCAGCAGCGATGCGACACGATAAGAAAAGTGAAAGGATTTCTCCTTATCCTGAGGGGAAAAGTGGTAACAAGAAAGGCACATGGGAAAAGAGTTTGTGGCGAGGAATGTGTTTTCTCATTATCCCACGGGGTAAAGTGGAGGATCAAATGATGCCATAGGAAAAGAAATAGAAAAGTGAAAGGCTTTCTTCTTATCCCATGAGGTTAGAACACCACACAATTGATACTGCGGGATAAGATACAAGGGGAACAAAGGGCTTCCTTATCCCTCGCATTCCTGTGGGATAAGGAAATAAAGGATAACTTAAGAGGTCTTATCCCGTGGGGTAAAATTGAAGTCATAAGAGACCCGCGAGATAAGAAACAAAAAAGAAACAAAGGAAGGCCTTATCCCATGAGGTAAAGCAAAGGGAGACAAAGTCACATGGGATATGTGAAGTCTAAGACAGATATTTTTTCCTTATCCCACGGTGTTAAAAGGAACACAATGTGATGTCGTGGGATAAGCAAACAAAGAAGAATAAGTCAAAGGATGCTTATTGCGCGAGGTGAAGCTGCATGAAGATAAAGGTCACGGGATAAGAAAGCAAGGCAAAAAACATTGCATGGGTTATCTCGTGAGGTAGAACAAAGAGTGAAGAAGGGTCATGAGATAAGATTTAACAAAAACAACATGCTTACCCTTATCCCGTGAGGTAAAAATTGACCCACAAAGATGGCGCGGGATAAGAACTTAGAAGCAGCTCAATAGTCAAACGCAGCTAGTGGAACATGGACCCGAGGTTCCATGTAAGCCAATTACAACCGAAGGATTTTCATAAAGGCCCTTTCTAATGACCATGTTTTAATCTTACGTTGGGCCTGTTGGGCGCCTATATTGACAAATATCGCACATCTATCTTCATGCAAATCTCTCAGATCGATAGGGGACTTTTGAACCTATGGTGGTCATTGAGTTTTGAATGCTTTATGCAGGGTGGTTGTCGACCTGATGATCAAGGACATTTTTTGGACCCAGTCGGCACCCCATTTCAGACCTGATCTGACTCCAACCACCAGATTTTCTTGCCTTTACTCTAGGGGTGACTTTTGTAGGCAATTTTGATACCACCCATGCCTCTTCAATGCAACTTGAAGACTTTTTGTTCCTATAGATGCCATCCAGTGCATCTGAGTAGAGATTTTCCTCCTTCTGCGCAGGGATTTTGTTTCTTCCTAGATGGGGAAGATGTTTTCAGGGGTCATCCTTGCACACAATCAGAAAAGATTTTCGATCTGATTCTTTTCCTCTCTGATATTTTGTAACCTAACCCTCTAGGGTTAGAGTTTCTATCTTCAGTTCTATCTGAGTTATGCTTAAGCTATAAAAGCAATTTTGTAACATTTTCTCTAGATCGTATCCTTCTTTTTTCTTCTCCAGAAGGCTTATGTCTCTCTACACCTATAAAAAATTGCTTTGCCTCCTCAATGAAATTTACTTGTTTGCCTGATTTCATTCTTATAATATGTGTATTTTTCTTGGCTCATTGTCTGAATACATTCTTGTTTGTTTTCCTTCATTGTAGGTGTTTCCATTGATTCCCTCTGTGAATGTCGACTGTGAAGTGAGACCAGTTCCTCTCCTCATTTCATAGATTTCAACCTTCACTTACACTTAGGTGGCTGATTAGGATGGAAATTTGTGCATGTCTTGGGTGTTTCATTTGTGTTTTGTGCAGTCATAGGTAGGGGAGATCATCATTTCAGTCTAGGTGCAAGCCTTACTTCCCTTCTTTCATGCAACCCTTCTCTCTCTCCCTTTTTCCTGTCAGAGCGTAGATTATATTTTCATGTTTTGGTTTAGTCCAACAATTTGCATCAGATTGAATAGGAAGTCAACCTTCTTCGAAGACTCAACCTCACTTTTAGCAAGGTCCCACACTTGAGAGGTTGTTTCCATGTTTCACAAGGTTGATGACCAAGGTTTCTTGGGTCAACAAGGATGCAAACTTTTGTGATAAAAATTATCAATAAAGTATTGAATCTTATTCCTCAACTGGTAGCATTTCTCAATATCATGACAAGGTTGATATTGATATTGACAAAAAGATTTAGGATCATAGGAAGCTAGAAATGGTTTAGAATGATCAATTGGTTTCATGAGGGGGAATTTTAAACACATTAGCATTCATCAATATCAACATTATACAATGCAAATACTCAAAAAGAGGAGTTAATTCTTTTCTAAAGTATTTGGATAAAGGGGTCACACTTGGTGTCGTGGTTGCCACTTAAGTGTTGATGTTATCATTTATCTTGATGAAACCTTTGTTGGGTTTGAACTTCATAAATGATTGTTGAGCATTCTCATTATTATAAATCAAAGCCATTGAAAAGGATGATTCAAATTGACTCACATGAAGCTGATAATTATGAAGCACTACACACAATTGTATAAAAGAAGTAAACTCAAAAAATAGAAGCTTATCTCTAATATCCTTTTGTAAATTGGCAATAAAAATTCCTTGAACATCATGATCAGGCATAGGATAAGCAATTGGTGAATGCAAGTGTTTATATCTACCAATAAAATTAGTCAAACTTTTTCGTTAACTCCTTGCTTACAATGAATCAAATCAGTCAAAGTAATCCTAGGACCAATGTTATTTTGAAATTGTTGAATGAAAACATTAGTCAATTCTTGGAAAGAAGTAATAGAATTAGGAGAAAAAGTATAATATAATTCCAAAGTTTTATCTCTGAAGGTTCAAGTAAATAGTGTTTCCATGTCTTTGATCATGAGAGAAATCACTATACAAAGTTTTAAATGTCTTCACAAGAGTCAAGGGGTCACCTTTCTTATTTTATAACTCCAATTGGGGAATTTCCATATGCTTAAAAGGAACCGCATGAATAATCTCATTAGATAGTGGTATCACTACATAAAATGTGGGAACATTGAATTTAGATTGAGTTATGGAAGCCAATTGGTGTTGCAAGGATGAAACAGTTTGAGCTAGGTTATTGATAGTTGCTTCAATGGATGAATGTGAATTGGACATATTGGATTCGGATGGAGGAATAACACTATTGTAAATAGGAGGATGTTGAGAATAAGGAGGGGGAACATTATGGTATGTTGGTATGGGAGATGGTTATGAAACAAATTTAAGACTCACATAAGGAGGTATGTAAGAATATTGACGAATAGGAATCCCTCCATGAATAACATGTGTAAGATTAATATTTTGTGCGGAAGTAGTCATGACAGAAGATGTAAATGTAGGTACACCAGGAAAGGATGTAGGCATACAAATGCAATGGTCATCTTTCCTAGTAGGTTGAGAATAACCAAGGACTTTAGCACAACTTTTGATTGGCATAATATTAGTATAAACAATATGAGAAAGGCCATGCAACAAATCCATACCTATCTTATCACTTTGCACCATTATTTTCAATCCTTCAATCAAGGGGATTGCCTCACTATCTAGGTATTGTTGACCCATCCATTGTTGAATATTTTCAAACTTGTTATCAATATTCTCTAATTGGCCAATAGTAACCCTAGTTAGTGATTCATCCTCATCATGAGAATTGTGGGGTGAATGGGGATGCGTGATAATATTTGTGGGATTAGAGGAAGAACCAACATTCACATTGAATAGGTTAGTGAATTGAGGCTCCATATCCTTACTATTTAAAGCTTGGAAAGCCCTAAGTCTATAACTTCTTCTCATTGTAATATTATATGTAGGACTAAGGGTAACAAAACTCATGCACAAAGAGGGAAATTTGAATGCAAAGATTGAAAACTATGATTAAACAATGAAATTCCTTTGTAAAATGATTAATTAACTAATGAAATAAACAATGTAAATTATTAATTTGAACAATATATGCATTTGGATTTGAACATAACATTGCATAACAATTATATTTGAAAATATAATTGAAAAATTATACAACCTAGAAGTAAATTTTAGAAGAATAAATTAGGATTTTTATGAAATTAACCTCTAAATTTATGTAATTCAATTGCATAATGATATATGAGTGCAAATATTTATGTTTTAGTGCATACAAATCATATCTAAGATAATAAATAAAAAATAAGCATGAAAGGAGTTAGGTTCACCAAAAATATATTGGTGGTAAAATTAGGGTTTCGCCAATTAAGATAATAAATCCACTAATCTTATCTAAGGACTATTACATTGAAATTGGAGTAAATTCAATAGATATAGTCACAATCCAAATAGGAAAAGGGTTGAAAAACTAATTAAATTTACCCATTTGTTGTCTCCAACTTGAGAGTTGAAATTTGGATGTAAATTGTGAAGTTGGGGTAAAACAACGAACAATTAAAGTGAATTAGAAATAATAGATTTCTATAGATATCAAATAGAGCCATAGACATGGATCTAAATAGAAGAACAAAGATTAGAACCTATTCTTGAAAGTTTGGGCTGATTAATTGCGTCCAAGTGGTAGGTCACCCTGGTCTTGTAACTTTGAGACAACCAAGTGGGACCTTCTCTAGATCAGGGAGACACATTCGATCGACTATCAAAAGCTCGATAAACATTCATGAGATTGGGATGGTAGGTCTCCTTGGTCCTCCACTTTTCACTCCGTTAAAATCTAAACTTGTTCTTCATTGTCAACTATGTCAAAATCTTCGTCGATAGCTCCAGATTCAATTCCTTGCACACATAAACAAAAGAAAAGGGGTTGTAGATAGGGGTTTGCCTTGGGTCAAACCCTAGTTTAAAAATTAACTTTAAATTGAAATGATAATTATAATGTAAATAGAGCAAGATTTTTTCATTTTGAGGGAAAGGATAGATCTGAAATTAAGTGCTTGTAATTGAAATGTAAACCTTGATGAAGCTTGCTTTAATCCTCACACAAGGTTTTTAGGATGTCATGTAGAATGTCTTCATATAATTTGGATCATGGATGCCATCTTGAATGCTTGAACTTGACTTCACTTCTTCTCAAATGCTTGATGATTTTTTGATTGGTTTCTCACTTGAATGGAATTCACTAGAATGTGATTGAGATCATTAGAATTTCAGTTAGGTCTTCAAATGAGAGGGGTAGGCCTCCTTTTATACCTAAATCTAAAAACTATTTGAATTTTTGGAGTAGGCTGACATGGGATCTAAATTCCCACTCACTTGATGTGACCATTATGAGGACCAAATTTGGGTCCTAATTGAGAGGACCAGGGTGTCGTGGTGCCATGGTTCTGAGCTAGGACTAGGGTGCCCTAGCACCCTGGTCTTGAGAATTAATACTTAGCTTTGGAAAAATGGTAGGAGAGAAGGTGAAAATGCAAGTTTGTGAAGGGTGTGAGAATAATCAAGATGGACATTAGGCATTGAAACATATAATTCCAAGGTGAGATCTAGGTGAGGACAAAATCGTATGCAGATACAATTTATGATGCTACACTTTCATGCAAGCCATATATTCAAATTTAACACTGAATTTTCTCAAAAAGGGTTGTGCACCTATAATTATTGCTCTAATACCAAATTTTGTAAAATATGTAGCCACATAATGAAAATTTTCACATAACCCATAGGAGAAATATATGCAAACAAGTATTCAAAATCCATATGCAAAAGTATAGACAATATAACTGTTAGATATTACGCAAGATATACCCTGGGCAAACCCTCATGAGGGTAAAAACTAGCCTCCAAAAGCATCCATCTCTCCATGTATTATTCAACAATGCAACATTACAATACATCCATGAACACCTTTGAATCACAAGCTCTCTACAAGTACTCAAACATGTAATCACACATCCCATGCCATGCTTCAAACCCTCAAAAATGCAATAAAAGATGCTCTCAACCTCCTTAGCTAGATTAGCCAACTAGCCAGCCTTATACAACCACCCTTGTGGTTTCTTCTATAGAAACAAGCTCCCACAAAATCACCAACAGGTATTACATAAAACTATGTGACTAATACCATGGGATTACAAAATATTGACCTTGCATTTAATATTGGTTGCTAAGTTTTCACTTTATTAAAAAAATTTCCTCAATATTAAAGAAATACATTACATGTGACATGAAACACATTTAAATTATCCCCAGGAATGTCAACTTTGAGTGATGCATATTCATCTAGGTCCCTGGTGTGGGAGCACCTCATCAAAAAGCTAATCATGCAACTGATGATGAAGATTAGGATCTTAGGTTCATTTTGCAAGTCTTTTGTTTGTGAATTTTCATGTATTTAATAAAGACCCCACCATGTAAACCCATGTCACTAATTAGGCAATTTGATAAGCCAATTGGAACAATGTGGTCAATAGGGGTAGTAGAATGTTTGGTTTTGTGTTTGATGGGTTTTTAGGATGTTTTAGGAGTGTTTGGTTGATCCAATTGTGTGGATCCCAACCTTAGAAAGTTTGACAATATTTTGTGCAAAATTTCAACTTTTGAGTTAAAAAGTGCAACTTTTCAAAATGCAGTTGGGGAAAGCCTTTCAACGGCTCCAAACTCCTCCAAATTCAGTTGGAAACCATTGGAGAGTTTTATAAACCTTGTGGACATGATTCCCAAGGTTGTTGTTGTTGTGGTTTGAAGTGATGAAGCAATAAAACACTGAAATACTAAAGTTTTCCTAGAAATTATGAGTTTGCAAAGATTATGCATCCTTGATTGGCTTGAATCTGACAACAACATTCATGGAAGACTTGTTTGTGAGGCACTTGAAGTGAATCTAGGTAGGCATCTCCATGTGACTCCCTTAAGTAAAATTAGGATAATCATCCTAAAATATGATAGCGGTGGATTCCAGGCATGTAACCCTGGAATTAAAAGTTATTCACCATCCGCCACATGCTCATAAATCTGGTTTTGCAATTAGGATACCAGTAAAGGGGGTTGCTTTGTAAATTAGCCTTAATCTCCCTAATTAGGTCTCTAGGCTTCTAAGAGTTTAGACCTTTAGAGTGTAGATCTTACCAAAAAAATTTGGGGATGAGTGTAACTCCATAAAGGGTATTTGGAATGGTGAGTAGTTTTTTAGAGTCTGGGAGATTTTGGAGTTAAAGCTAAAACACTGGTCTAGGAGGGCTACCAACCAAAGGGGTAGGTTTCGAAAGGAGGTATAAGGAATTGATGCCTAAGTCCAAAACCAATGCTTGGAATAGTTATTAGATGTCATGAATGGACCAATTACAAAGCCCCTAAGAGAAGAAGTTACCGGTGAGGCATGTTAGAGAAGTTAAAGCCTTTTACTCATCTTAAGTAGGTGTTAGGCTTGAGTAGTGGAGAGTAGTTCTAAACCTTAAGATGTGGAGTCCTTCCTTGTAGGGTCATTTTTGACATTTGAAGGGTCAAACCCTAACCTTTTGGACTTGTCCTTAGGTGTAAGGAGGCCTCTGTATCAAGTGGTATTAAATTTTAGGAGTGTACTTTGGACCAGAGAAGAAGACAAGATGTCAGAGGAAGAGGGATCCCAAGATATCCCATCAATGACGACCAATGCTGAGTTGGTTGTCTTGGTAAAGAAGAAGATGGCAGAGAGAAGAGCAGTTAGGACTAAGAATCAAGCCTTGAGAGGTGAAATGGACCAGTTGAAGGACAAAGTGGAGAGGGGAGAGAGAGACTCTGGAAGTGTTGAAGAAGGGGATGAAGAGGATATCCCTAGGCAGGAAGAACTAGAGGTTTCTGCAGACTAGAGACCCCTAATGAGTGTCCTCAAGTCCATGGAAAGAAGAACAATGGATGTGAAGTTGGATCTTCCATTGTTTGCCGGTAAGATGGAACCGGATACAATGATGGAGTGGATAGACTCCTTGGACAATTTCTTTGAGAGTGAAGACATACCAGAGCACCAAAGGGTGAAGATGGCCCAATCCAAAATGAAAGGGGTTGCACTGACTCTATGGACTTTCATCCAAGATGAGAGGGTGAAAGAGGGAAACAAAAAAGTGGCTACTTGGAAGAAGATGATGGCTTTGGTGAAGGAAACATATGTTCCAGTGGACTATAATGTCCAATTGCATAAGAAAAGACAAAACTTGAAGCAGAAGGAGATAGACGTGAGTTTCTAAACAAAGGAGTTCATGAAGTTGTGTGTGAAGACCAAGGTAAAGGAGAGTGAGCATGAGAAGGTGGTGAGATGTCTCAATGGACTAAGATTTCCCATCCAAGAAGATTTGAACCTCCACACCCCGGAGATAGTACAAAAGTGTTTTTAGTTAGCACTTAAGGTGGAGGAGAAGAAAAAGAGAAGGCAAGAAAAAAATAGCAGAGGCAAAGGGAGACAACAAAGAGGGGGAAGAGGCCCTTTGAGAGGTAAAGGGAATGGTTTTGGATACCAAGGTGAGTCTAATCAGGAAGGCACTAGAGGAGAGAGAAGTTACAACCAAGGAGAGGGCTACAATCAAAGAGAGAACTTTAGGGGCAGAAGACCATTCTCTAGAGGAAGATCCCAAGGTAGAGGACCTCCTAGATGCTACAATTGTAACCAAGAACGGCACATGGCCAATAGATGTCCGGATAAGGCTACAAGTTCCATGTGAGAAAGGAGGAGCAATTTGGTGTAGGAATCTGATTACCAAAGTGTGGCAAGTGCAAACACCTATCAAAGTGTTAATGCTCCTGATAGCTATGGCTACCTTGAAATAGCAGAGGCTCTGATGATAAGGAGAGAAGTAACCACCATGAAGGTACCTGACAAGGAGCCCCCACAAAGAAATTTTTTTTTCAAAACTACTTGCAGGGAAGGAGGAAAGGTATGCAAGGTCTTGATAGACTCCGGGTCTACTTAAAATTTTATATCACATGAAATGGTAGAGAAGCTTAAACTGAGAAGGTTACCTCATCCTTAGCCCTATAAAGTCTCATGGCTCACACAAGGTCAGTAAGAAGTGGTAGAAGAGCATGCATGTGTAGAGTTTTAGATTGGATCATACAAGGATAGATTGCTATTTGATATAGCTAGGATGGATGCATGTCACCTCCTATTTGGGAGACCATGGCAGTTTGATTTGAAGGCTTACCATGATGGGGTTATAAACACCTACTCAATCACCAAGGATGGTAAGGTGATAGAATTCTTACCTCTGATAGAGGATGAGTAAAAGGGAAAGATGCCAAAGTGTTGATGGTAGAAGGAAAATAGTTCATGAAGGAGATTTTAGAGAAAGGTGCAGTTTGCTATGCCCTCATTCCTAGTCCCAAGGTGACAAGGAAAGAGCAGTTTGCAGAAGAGAAAGGAGGACAAAAGCACATGGACCCTGCAGTCAGATAGTTACTTGACAAGTATAAAGGCATCATCTCAAATGGAATGCCAAGATCTCTGCCACCAGTGAGAGACATTAGTCATTGTATAGATCTGATCCCTGGATCTACCCTACCTAATAAAGCAGCATACAAGCTTACCCCAGATCAGAATGCAGAGATGGCAAGACAAATTGAGGAGTTGCTAGAATCAGGACTAATTGGCAAAAGTCTAAGCCCATGTCCAGTACCAGGAGTCCTTGCACCCAAGAAAGAAGGCACTTGGAGGCTATGTACAAACTCAAGGGCCATCAACAAGATAACTATAAGGTATAGGTTCCCAATCCCTAGGATAGAGGATTTTCTTGATTGCTTGGGGAGTGCTAAATATTTCACCAAAATGGATCTAAAAAGTGGATACCATCAAATTAGAATAAGGTCGAGGGATGAATGGAAAACAACTTTTAAAACCAATGAAGGGTTGCATGAATGGAAAGTCATGCCATTTGGGTTCTCCAACGCCCCTAGTACCTTTATGAGGTTGATGAATGAGGTCTTTGTGGAGTTCATAGAAAAGTTTGTCATAGTATTCCTTGATGATATCTTGATCTTTAGCCACTCAAGGGAAGAGCACCTCAAACATATAGATATGGTCCTCAAAAGGTTACATGAAGAGCGGGTAATGATAAATTTGGATAAGTGTTTGTTCATGTAGGAGGAGATCATCTACTTGGGCTTTGTAATCTCACAAGGTGAGTTGAAAATGGACTGGGAGAAGGTAAGTACCATATTGTCTTGGCCTACACCTAAAACTATGAATGATGTCCAGAGTTTCCAGGGCTTAGAAACTTTTTATAGGAATTTTATAAGAGGATTTAGTCATGTTTGTGCACCTATGCTTGACACATAAAGGGAGGACAAAAGTGTAGGTTCAGTTGGACCAAGGAGGCAGATGACTCATTTGTAACTTTGAAGAAGAAAGTTGGCAAACAACTAGTCCTTGCCCTACCAGAATTCAACAAGATATTTCAGGTAGAATATGATGCAAGCCTAATGGCTATTAAAGCAGTCCTCAGTCAAGATGGAAGGCCAATTGCCTTTTTTAGTGAAAAGCTAAATGATGCCAAGAGGAGATACTCATCCTATGACTTGGAGATGTATGCTTTAGTCCAGTCATTGAAGAAATGGAGGCACTGTTTATTGCCTACGGAGTTCATAGTTTTTACTAATAATCAAGCACTCAGTTTTATAAATAGTCAAGAGAAGTTAAACCACCGGCACATGAAGTGAGTAGAAACCCTACAAGATTTCACCTTCAACTCCAAGCACAAGAAGGGGGTCAAGAACAAAGTTGCAGATGCATTAAGTACGAGGGTCTTAATTATCAACCAAATCAAGATGGAAAGTGTTGGCATTGACTCCTTGAAGAACATGTATGATGTTGATGAAGACTTTGGAGAGATCTACAAGGTATGTGAATCTTTTAGTGATTGATTTCTGAATTTCTGATACAAAATAGATTGCTAATCAAAGGTGGACAATTATGTATACCTAAGTGTTCAATGAGACTAAATATCATTAGGGAGAAACATTGTGGAGCAATGGCATTTCATTTTGGTCTTGACAAGACCCTTGACCTTGTGAAAATACATTACTACTAGCGTAAGTTGCAGGCAGATGGAAGGAAGTTTGTGGAGACCTATGTAATCTGTCAAAAAACAAAGGGGAAATCCACCAATGCAGGCTTGTACCAACCCTTACCCATTCCTTCTAGGTCATGGGAGAGCATAAGCATGGATTTTGTATTGGGTCTGCCTAGGACAAGGAGGGGATTTGACTTTTTTTTTGTAGTGGTAGACAGATTTAGCAAAATGGCTCATTTCTTGGCATGTAAAACCTCTTGTGATGCTTCATATGTTGCAAACTTGTTCTTCAAATAAATAGTCTAGATACATGGATTTCCACTGAACATAGTTTCAGACAGGGATGTGAAGTTCATAGGTCATTTTTGGAGGACCCTTTGGAAGAAGTTGGGAACTAACCTAGCTTTCTCATAAGCCTACCATCCCCAAATAGATGGGCAAACTGAAGTTGTCAATAGGTCCTTGGGGAACCTATTAAGATGTTTGACAAGACAACATGGAGAGAAATGGGACAACATTTTGTTATAGGCATAATTCTCATACAATGACACCATAAATAGGAGTATAGAGAAGTCTCCTTTCTAGATTGTGTATGGAATCCACCCAAGAGGTGTATTGGAGTTGAGGGAGTTACCTAAGGAAGAGCCCATTCGTGCAGATGGTGCAGTTTTTGCATCAGCCAAAAAGGAGGTACATGATCAAGTAAGGTCTCATCTCCAACAATCTGCAGAACAGTACAAGGCTCATGCTGATAAGAAAAAGAGATATGATTTTGTATGTTGGGGATTTAGTATGGGTACATTTGAAGGAGAGACTCCCGAAAGGCAAATACACCAAGCTCATGTAGAGGAAGATTGGACCATGCCAGATTTTGAAGAAATGTGGATAGAATGCTTATGAAATCCAACTTCCTCCTAATCTTGGATTGTCACCCATTTTCAATGTGTGTGATCTTACACTTTTCAAAGGTGATGGCAATAAAGTGGAGGAACCAATGTAGGTTGCAATAGACAACGATATTCCAAGGCATGAATCATCAAATTTGAGCATGATTCTAGACACTAGAATCACAAAGAGGACAAAGAACTAAGATTACATAGATTATTTGGTGGCTTGGAAAGACAAACTAGATTCTGAAGCAATTTGGATTGCAGATAAACAAATTTCCAACCATGGTGCAGATCTCCAAACTTTGATCTCAAGTGGGCTTGAGATCTCTTTTCCCGGGGAGTATGGTGTAGGAGCACCTCATCAACAAGCTAATCATGCAACTAATGATGAAGATTAGGATCTTCAGATCATTTTGCAAGTCTTTTGCTTGTGCATTTTCATGTATTTAATAAAGACCCCACCATGTAAACCCATGTCACTAATTAGGCAATTTGATAAGCCAATTGGGACAATGTGGTCAATAGGGGTAGTAGAATGTTTGTTTTTGTGTTTGATAGGTTTTTAGGATGTTTTAGGAGTTTTTGGTTGATCCAATTATGTGGATCCCAACCTTAGAAAGTTTGACAACATTTTTTGCAAAATTGCAACTTTTGAAAATGCAACTTTTGAATAAAAAAGTGCAACTTTTGAAAATGCGATTGGGGAAAGCCTTTCAATGGCTCAAACCTACTCAAAATTCGGTTGGAAATTGTTGGAGAGTTGTATAAACCTTGTGGACATGATTCCAAAGGTTGTTGTTGTTGTGGTTTGAAGTGATGAAGCAATAAAACACTGAAATACTGAAGTTTTCCGAGAAATTCTGAGTTTGCAGAGATTGTATGTCCTTCATCGGCTTGAATATGATACCACCATTCATGGAGTAGATGGATAAATGAACTATATTTTATTTGGTGTTGGTCTGAGGCTTTGATTTTTTCTTTGTACTGAGAAACCCTTATTTTTCCAGACTGTAACCCGGGAAACTAGGGTTTGACTAGGGTTTCGCCAAATAATGGCCATATCTTGCATCTCCTACCTCTAGAAGTTCTTTCCTTTGGTGGAATGAAATATTGGTTAGTTTAAATTAATATTTTCATGGTTTTTTGCATAGAAGACTTGTTTATGAGGTGATTGAAGTGAATCTAGGTAGGCATCTCCATGTGACTACCTTAAGCAAAATTAGGATAGTCATCCTAAAATCTGATAGCGATGGATTCCAAGTGTGTAACCCTAGAATTATAAGTTATTCACTATCCTCCATATTATCATAATTTGTTTTTTGTAATTGTGATACCGGTAAAGGGGGTTGCTTGGTAAATTAGGCCTAATCGCCCTAATTAGGTCTCTAGGCTTCTAAGGGTTCAGACCTTTAGAGTGTAGATCTTACCAAACCATTTTGGGGATGAGTGTAACTCCATAAAGGGTATTTGGAATGGTGTGTATTTTGTCAGAGTGTGTGGAATATTTTGGAGTTAAAGCTGAAACATTGTTCTAGGAGGGCTACTAGCCAAAGGGGTAGGTTTCCAAAGGAGGTATAAGGAATTGATACCTAAGTCAAAAACCAATTATTGGAATAGTTATTAGATGGAATGAATGGACCAACTCCAAATCCCCTAAGAGCAGGAGTCACCGGTGAGTCATGTTAGAGAAGTTAAAGCCTTTTACTCATCTTAACTAGGTGTTAGGCTTGAGTAGTGGAGAGTAGTTCTAAACCTTAAGATGTGGAGTCCTTCCTTTTAGGGTCATTTCTGAAATTTGAATGGTCAGACCCTAAAATTTTTCACTTGTCCTTAGGTGTAAGGAGGCGTCTGCATCAGTCCCTCTAGGTTCACCACACACATAGCAATAAATAATACATTATAAACATTCTGCAAGGTGTACAACACCTAATTTCCAATATTCTCTCACTTGTATACATTGCATAAGGGGTAACAAGTCTCAAACATGAACATGGGAACAATCCCTTTAGCCACATATACCTTCAAGGAATCAAAATGATCCATCTGCTCCATCAAGATACCTATAACAAGAAACAATATGACCACCAACTCAAACATGAATTCTCTCATCCTCCATCATGCCACTACCACTACATAAAGATAAGAAGACACACAATCTATCATAATGAAGCATAAGTACCACCTATACATTTTATTTAACGCATCCTGGGAAAAATAAAAAATCATTTTACTAAAGTGGTGAGAAGACCAAGGGGGTGAAGTAGCAATGGCGAGCCGAGGTAAGCAACGGTTATTTTCTCAGTCGAGAGGGTAAGGCAGTTGGCAGGGTCGTTATCTTCCATGGCGGCCATCACAGAGGGTTTTGGAGGATCGGCATTCACGATTAGTTTTCAATGAGGAATGTTGGAGGCACTTGGAAAAGAGATTTTCATCTCGAGTTTCAAACTCAAAATTACTTCAACCAAAGAGTAGTCTGAATCAATTCAAAGGGGCCAATGTCAATACCAAAATGGATAGGAGACCAATGGTCAAAGCTTGGGAGGACCCAAAGAGTATTGGGAAGAGAGTGTTGCTGAATATAGAGGATGAGGAGTGGAATATGGCAGTGAAAACTCTCAGAGAAAAGGGGTTTTTTGTGAAATGGATGGAAGAATCGCCAACTCTTCCCAAAGTTATTAGGTGGTGTGAGGAGGTCTGGGGTCAAAATTGTATTGTGAAATCACTTCCAAATGATTTCTTCCTGACCATCTATAAGGATGTTGATATCAAAGAGGGAATACTTAATGGAGGACCCTACTTGATGGGCAGTAGGGGAACTTATATTCAGAACTGGGAGCCTAACTTTGACTTTGACCGGTGACAACAAAGATTGAAGAAGTACTGTTGTGGATCAAACTATAAAATCTTCCTCAAGAATATTGGGAGGAAGACACTTTGCAAGTGATGGGAAACAAATTGGGGTGGTATATCAAGTCCGAGGAAGTAAGGAATGAAATGGACTCCTGCATATACATGAGAAATTGTATTATGTGGCAACCGATCCCTCCTCTTCCTATGGAGTTAGAGCTTGTATCAAGCGAAGGTATTTGGGTCCAAAAGGTTGAAGTAGATAATGCCAGGGGGAAAATAAAATTATGTAAATGCATTGGTCATTTGGAGGAGGATTGTTCCAAGATGGGAAAAGGAAAACAAAAGGTGGGAGATGTGGAGTTAGGTTTCACTCGAGAGGATGAAGAGTACATCTCAAGACTGGAGAAAATCTTAGGGACCCTGGGGAAGAGGATATCCCAAGCCCAATAGTAAGTGGAGAGATTTTTAGCTATAGGAAGGTATGCCCTTCTCCTCCAGAGAGAGACTTTTAATCAAGGAAGGAAAGCAGTAAGGTTGGAGAGTCCCAGATTCAGAAAGAGAATTTAGAAAACCTAAAAAATCAGCAAACTTCAACTGAGGTGACAACGGTTGTGGAGATGAGCGAACTAGAAGATACAAACAATATGGATTTGAATCTAAATATGTCAGGCTTGATTTCTAATTTGGAGTGCGGTGGGGAGGGGACCAAAGCCTCTGATGTCAGGGTGCTTGAAGAAATTTCCCATAAAGTGTATGAACAAAGAACTCCAACAAATAGACAATGGGGGGATTCGTTAGATCAAACCAACGTAGAGAGGATTTGGCAATCTCCTAGGAAAAGTGTTCCAAGTGAAGAAACCAAAAGGGATACTCCTATTTGTTCCCTTTTTGTGAACCAAAGTGACTTTGATTCTAGGGAGGATCTGCTAGGAGAGGAGGATGTAGAAGAGATCATGGATATTAGAACCATTTCCCAATCAGAATCTCAGATCTTGAAACCTCAGAATGGAGAAAAGAATGAGAGGGGTAAGAAGTCAAATAGAGAGCTCCTTCTGAAAGTTGGAAGTGCCAAAGGCTAGTGCAAATTGATTATCAGGAAGGTAATCACCCTTCATGGGAAGAAATGAAGATTTGTTTTTGGAATGTCAGGGGATGCAATTCCTCCTTAAAAATTTTGTCTGGTCAAACGAGGAGTTTGGCAGATGAAACCTGAAATCTTATTACTTCAAGAAACCAAGATCAAAGATTCAGATTTAGGGAAGTTTAAGTCATCATGGAAGGAGTGGGAGGGCATTTTCAGAGCGACGGATGGATCTTCAAGAGGGCTTTTTACTTTGTGGAAATCGAGTGTGATGAAGGAGATATGTTAGAGGTTAGTAAATGGTGGATTTCCACTAGGATGACTTATTTGCTAAGTGCTACTATTTTCATCCTAATTAACACCTATGGTCCCTGCGATCATAAGGAGAAAGTTCAGGTTTGGGATCAAATCTCAAGTTTTTAAGCTCAATATGTCGATTGTTTAGTGGTGGTCAGAGGGGATTTTAATGCTATAAAGGCTCCTTCAGAGAAGGTGGGGGGAGTTGCTGGGTCTAACAATGTACAAATACTCTTCAATAATTCCATCTTACTATAATTTGTTGGATATACCGTTCGGTAAGAATAATTTTACTTGGTCTAATAGACAAGAGGGGAGCGTAGGATTATTCAAAAGTTAGATCGGTTTTTCCTTTTAGAGAATTGGACCGTTGCTCCTGTTACTTGGGAAGCTTTGGTCTAGACTATATCAAGATCAGATCACTTCCCTATCTTAGTGGATTTTCAGAGAGATTCTGTGCCTCATAGGTACCCTTTTAAGTTCGAAAAAATGTGGCTTCAAAAGTCTGACTTGTTTGAGAAGATTAAAAGGTGGTGGAATGCCCCAACAATGCAAAATTCAACGAAGGCTCATGTGGTGGTTTGTAAGTTGAGATATGTTAAGGAAAAGTTGAAAGAATGGAATAGGACAAGTTTTGGTAAGATCTTTGTGGACAAAGCAAAGATAAAGAATTCTTTGGAGATCCTCAATAAGAAAATTGTGGGTGAAGGCATGACGATGAGACAATTTTAGCAAGAGAGAGATCTTAACATGAAACTAGTGGAGATCCTAATCAGGGAGGAAATATACTGGAGGAAAAAATCGAGGGATAAGTGGCTCAAAGAAGGTGACATAAATATTGGGTTTTTTGATAAATCACTAATAGTGAGGCGTAGTCTTAGGAACATCTATAGGATTTTAGATAGACAAGGCATCATTTTGGAGTCTCTAGAGTAGATTAGTAAGGAGGTAGTCACTTTTTTCTAGGCTTTTCTTAATGATCCTCATTTTGTAGATCATGGATCTTTGGATGAGGGAGTGAAAGGTATTCCCAAGCTCATATTGGATGAAGATAACCGGTTTCTGATGCAACATTTCTCTCTGGAGGAAGTCAAGAAGACAGTTTTTGCACTTGGTGTAGATAAAGCCCTAGGCTCAGATGATTTACCAACCTTCTTCTTTCAAAAGTTTTGGGAAATAGTTAAAGATGATGTAATGGCCATGGTAGAGGAGTCAAGAGAGAAAAGGTATATATCTAAAGATCTGAATAATACATTCATTACCATGATCCCCAAGAAATCTGAAATGAGGTCTTTTGACGATGTCCAACCTATTTCTTTATGTAACTCTGCTTATAAGATAATTGAAAAATTAATGGCCAATATATTGAAGAAAATACTTCCAAAAATTATATCGGAGGAACAAAGCAGTTTCACCCCAAACCGTTCCATTGTGGATAGGATTATTATAGCTCATGAAGCAATTCATTTGGTGAGGATTGCTAAGGTGGAGAGAATGTTGGTAAAGATTGATGTAAGGAAATCATATGATCATGTTAACAGAGAGTTTGTGTTACAAGTTTTGAAAAAAAATGGATTTCACCAACATTGGATCGATTGGATATATAGTTGTATCTCTTCCCCTAGATGCTCTATTCTTGTTAATGGCTTGCCACAAGGATTATTTTTGACTTCTAGGGGTATCCGCCAATGGGATCCACTTTCTCCTTTCCTTTTCATTATTATGGAAGAAGCATTGGGGAGAATGATCAGTAAGTGTAGAATTGATGGCCGCTGGAGAGGAATTTTTCATAGCTAATGGGGTGGAGGCGGTGACCCATACTCAATTTGCTAATGATACATTGTTATTTGGGGAGGCATCTCTAAGAAAAGCGAGAATAATGAGATACATTCTAGATAGATACTGCAAGGTTTCAAGTCAAGCAGTTAATTGGCATAAATCTGAACTATATTGTTTTACCACAAGTGTAAGATTAAGGAAGGAGATAGCTCTTATCCTTGGCATCAATTGTGGGAGTCTTCCAAATAAATTCCCGGGGATACCTTTGTTTGGAAGGGCTAATAAGATGGATTTGTAGGATAGTTTGATCTCAAATAGTATGAGAAAATTGGAGAGCTAGAAAGGGAAATGGATGTCATCAGCAGGGAGAATCACCATGTTAAAAGTTGTGATTTCAACCATTCCTTTGTTTGCAATGCAGTGTTTCAAGATCCCAGTCAAAGTGGTTAAAAGTATAGAGAGATTGATGAGGAAATTCTTGTGGAATGGCACAGGGGAGAAGGATAAAATTCCACTTCTTGTTTGGGACAAAGTGTGTAAGCCAAATAAGGATGGAGGTGCAGGTATCAGAAGTTGGTATAAAATGAATTTAACCATGGGGGCAAAATTGGTTTGGAAAATGTTTGCTAAACCAGATCAGAAGTGGGTCAAAATATTATCTCATAAATACCTGGATAGCAGTGATCCGAAGAGGATTTTGATAGTCATAAATCCTTGTAATGGCTCGGGTATTTGGCAATTCATCGTAGAGAGTAGGAGGCTCATTGTGGAACACATTTCGTGGAAGATTGGGAATGGCCAAAAAGCTTTATTCTGGGTGGATTGATGGGATGGTCATCAGGCTCTGGGTGAAGTTGAGGAGTGGAGAGAGATCAAAAGTGTTGTAGAAGAAAATTGGGGAACTAAAGTTTCTAATTATGTAGTGAAAGAGTCTACTCATGGGGTTGACAGATGGTGCTGGAGAGATATGGGGGATCTACACCTGCCAGAGTTTTAGGAGGATAAGTTGAAAACCTTGATGAAGGTTAGACCCATTACCATTTTAGACAAGGATGATACATTTATATGGTGTAGTGCTAAGAGTGGTCAATACTCGATCAAGGTAGGCTATCAATTGATAGAATCTGACTTGATTAGGGAAAAATGGTCCATGAAATTGGGTTAGAATGACAAATGTTTCCCGAAAGCTATATCCTTCACTTGGTTGGCAATGAGAAGAAGGATATTAACAGGGGATGGATTGATGAAATTTGGCTTCTTAGGTCTGCATAGATGTGTGATGTGCAGGAGGGAGGAGGAGATAATAGATCATCTGCTCCCTCATTGTGAAGGAGTGTGGCGGTGTTGGGAGAAAGTGTTGAGTAGAATGGAATGGATAGCCCCAATGTAGAAAGATGTAAAATCTTGGCTTCAATGTTGGGCTAGTGGTAAGAACAAATTTGTTTACTCAAGTCTTTGAGATATTTTCCCATCATCCATCCTTTGGGAAGTCTAGAAGGACTGCAACCATCGAATCTTTCAAGGGATAGAAGAAGGTAGTGACAAGCTTTGGTCTAGAATAGAGCGGTCAATTTTAGAATTAGTCAATTCGGTTGCTGCAAGGGTGAACACTCACAAGCATCCATACACAAGATGGGATAGTAGAATGCAAGCTCAATGACCTCTTCTTAAATTTTTCGTCCATTAATGGGCTTGCTCGGGTTAATTTGGCTGCCGAAGGGAAGAGAGATGTTGAGTGGGTCCCCCCCGAATGTGGATGGACAAAGATCAACTTTGACGATGCGTCTGGGGGTAACCTGGGACCATTGAGTGGTGGTTGTGTGGAAAAGAATTCACTAGGGGTTAGAGTGGGTGCATGTTGGCAAAGACTGCCAGATGGACCTAACAATGAAGCCAAGGTCAAGGCGGCAATACGTGTTGTGCTTCTCACTAGAAAGCTAGGGGTGACCAATCTCCACTTGGAAAGGGATTCCTAAGTGATAGTCAATGCCATCATCCATGGCATCTCGCTAAGTTGGAAGATTAATCATGATATTGAAATGATCAGGTCAATCTTGGCACATTTTGAAGATATTAAGATATCCCACATTTTTTGAAGTGGCAATACAGAGGCTAATCAATGTGCAAATGAGGTGATGGACTTGGAGGTTGGTGCCTTGAGAATTGCAGTATATGATTAAAAAGTGGTTTTATTGGGCCCTTTTTTGGCCAAAGATATCCGCTATTCTTGAGATGACAAGCATTTATTGTAGGTGATCGAATGAGTTTAGCAGCGGTATGGGGTGACAATCAGTGGTTTTTTATCCTCCCCTGCATAGTTGTTAGCTTTCTTGGGCAAGGTGGCAGAGTTTTTGCCATGGCCATATGTGGAGAAAGTTTGAAAGAGGGTACATGCATTTAAGATGTGTATATGGTATAGGCATCAAAGATTTTTGGAGCTAGATATGCATTTAATGTGGTTGATATTGTGCCTGGGAAGTTTATCTGCTCTTGGTTATCAGGCGATGCATTTTGAAAGGAAATGTTGGAAGTGTCTGTTGTGATTTTTGCAATGTTGTCATGGAGCTGAATTTTTCCCCAAGGGCGACGTGTCCTATGGTAGCTTTTTGGGGCACCATTTCGGATGAGCGACTCTCTAATGTATTCAAGTTTCAAGATCAAGACTTCCTCAAGAGAGTGAAAATTATTCTTGGAGATGAGTACATTTGGGGGGATTTCAAATATCGCACAAATGTGGACATCACGTCTAAGTTTGTTGCATGGGTGTTTGAGCTAGTGGGGGTTGATAGAGTTCACTGGATGGTATCTAACAGTGTAAAGGAAGACTGGAAGGGTGGATTGGAGAGTTTCATATGGATGGCGCAGGATGGTGAAGGATTTGTGTGCCCGAATGGAGTGTGGATGCATTTTGGTGAGTTTATTCCCCCTTGTGACCTTTTCTTCTATGGAGTGCAACTCGTAGCAACTAAATTCATAGAGCGTCAACCCAAATTAGAATGCATGGGGTCCAAGAGTACATCTGGGTATGGGAGAAGGTAGAGATTCACATGGAATTAGAGAAATGGACCCTACACTGCAAGGAGAGTCGTTGGGCATTCTAGTTCGAGCTATTCATCGAAAAAGAAGTGTGGAAGGCCTTGAGGTTCTAAGAAAAACCAAGGATGCAGGTCATTTTGGATTGGCTTCCCCCCAGAAGCTCATGATGATCATGTTGATGAAGAGGACTAGCGTGTACGCGGTTTGGATGGATGCGAGAAAGGCAAGGAGATCGTGGTGGCTAGTGCACCACAATAGTTATCGTATACGTTGTTTTTTAATTTCTTAGTCAGGCTCTGTATGTAGTATCAGGAATATTTTGAACTAAGCTGTATGATGGTTGTAGTGAGGATGGGTTTCTTTTGATTTGAACTTTTAATGTATGATGGAGAGTATTATTTTTTTGAAATATCAATATGAAGTATCATTTACCGATTAAAAAAAAAGCATAAGTACCACCTTAACTGATATCGCAAACACAAATGCTTAATCCAAAAGGTATCAATATGCACTAATAGCTATCAATAAATCATATCCATGGCTGAAATAACACCCACAACAAGTGAAAACACATCCAACTTTCCATACCTTATAGATATACAAAACATAACAAGTGAATCGCATGTCATCAACATATACAACCCATAACATGCAATCATAATCTCCAAGTGTCAAACCTATCAAGAAAGACCATGCACACCTAGGAACTCCCATTGCATAGGAAATTTCTAATATAAAAATGATCAAGGTCCATCCCAAGATCCACTAATAGAGTCATATAAAAAGTGTAAACATCACCATTTAGTACCAAGGAACATTCACACCAATATGCATAACCTATAAACTAATAACCTGCAAGTACAACTCTCACCACAAGTCTCCATAACTCTCCCAAGTTCTTCACAAGCAACAATGAAAAATATAAAGGAGCCTCCAAGTCATCTCCCACATGACAACATGAGCATAAACTAATGATCACCATATCTCCATACAAACCTCAAATCTAATGTAACGTGAAGCCAAATATATAGAAAGATAACCAAGACCAAAGAGAGAAATTGCAAATCAAATCCTATAGAATGTCCTTACACATACACCTCTAAATGCTAATTTTGTCAAGTATGATCTACTTAATAAAATACCAAAGATAATAGAATAAACAAAACCTATTCATTCAATCCCATAAGATAAAATAAACATATATATCATGTAATCAATATGGATGTAAGTCTCTCTAACCAAGAAGAACAAACCAAATACATTCTGTATTCAAGGGAATAATCCCAATACCATCTCCTAAACTCAACATCAACAAAATAAATCACAACGCATTTAAGGAGATCAATGTGCCAACACTCTTCAAATGAACCCTCTAGAACCAAATATTGTGCTTCAAGATTCATATGCATGAACAGACAAATGATAAATCATAATGCACTTGAAATTAACAATGGGCAATACCTCTCACATGACAAACCATTGAGTAGACCAAGAGTGGGGAATGAGAATTCTCCTCTAAGATATCTAAGTCATCATGACTCATCTAGAACAATATTCTCATAGTTCCATGTTGAACTCACATCCAATCAAGGTAGGCTCCTCAATATTTCCTATTGAAAATATCATACTGAGTATCCATATCAAAAAATGTCTCTAAACATAAGAGAAATCAAAGCCTTACCTATGTCTGCAAGTATCCATGAGCAACTATAACCAATCAATCCATTCCAAACTTCAAATGCAACATAGAATCATCATGAAGTAATCAAGAAATTGATCGTGTACTATATGCAAAGAGAACCATAACAAGATCTGTTGGACATTGTTGCTGCTAGGATATGTTGTTGTCGTTGATGTCAATATGTTCCTAAGATTTATTGCTCCGGTGATTACAGATTGGTATATGGAGTATTTATAGTGTCATCACATCTTTCTGTATTGGTTTTGGTGACCCAAAAAGCTTAATTGATCATATCATATGATCTGGTTTGTTGTTTATTTATCTAATCAATGCTTTGCTGAGTTCCATATTTTCTCTGGTATATTTTGATGTGATCAGATCTTGAGCTGCGTCCTTGGGATATTTTTTAGGATGGTCTTGTGTATCTTCATTTCAGATGGCTCATAATTTGGTGCTTCACAAGTTATCTTTCTTTGTGATAGTTATTGTTGTTTGAGTGTTCTTGAAGTTCAGATGTTGATTGATGAAGATCTGATAAGTGGTGTTGGTACAGTTGTTGTTGATGAGTCTAATGTGCTTGTTGGTGTTTCCTAATTGTGTTAGGATTTGTTTTGATTGTCTGCATTGATCATTGTGCGAGTTCTTGATGATTTTGTTGAACCAAAGATGTTCTTTGTGCTATGCGGCTTTTCCTGGTGGTGTAGCGTGTTGCAGTTGATCTTTGTGCGATTACCAGTGGTGATAAGCATTTGGAAATTTGATTTAGGTCCATGTTATGTTTTGTATACCATTATATTTGTCTAGTAGTCAATCTTTGTATCATGTGATGTAATTAGGTGTTGAGGGTTTAGCTGACCATGTTGTCAAGGTTGATAAATTATATAAATAGGTGTCATATTCATGTAATTTAGGTATGGATGTTGTGTATGCATTATCAGAGTGTGAAAAGGGTGCAAACAAGAGAATACATCCTTCAACATTGAGATTGAGCAAATATTGAAGTGTCGTAGAGTAGACATATGGCTTAACCGGAATTGTCATTAGACATTAGCAGATGTTGTTATTGTAGTTCATTTGATTCTCAATTGTTGTCCAAACATTTTGTAAGTCAATGAGACTTTCTTGTAAGGTAGTGAACCTTCCTTGAGGGTTGTATCCTTTCGGGTTATTGTATCTTGAGCTATAAGCTCTATGAAGTGTTCCTGAATGCTGGTGCATTTCCCATTGTATTATTTACACATACTACTGCAAAGTATCATGTTATTGTGGGTAGGTTCCCACAATGATTTATTCCTTAACCAGGTTTTCCATGTCAAAATCTTGGTGTTGTGTGTTGTGCTATCTATCTGCCTATCTTTTTTGTTACTGCACTTTATCATATTTGCATTTGTGGTTAAGTTTGTTAATCTAGTGAAAATTGCTTCACCCCCCTCTCAATTTTTCTTCATTGTTGTTGCCAACAATTGGTATCAGAGGTGGATCCTCTAGAAGAAGCTTGACCACTTGAGGTGATCCGGGATGACAACTAGAAGTGGAAGCATTATCTTTAAGAATGAGAGTCTGAGATTTGATGGAATCAATTATTCTATATGGAAGAACCGGATGGAGGTTCATTTGAGATGTCTTGGAGAAGATTATTGGAAGATTACAAAGAATGCCTATTATGTTCCTCAAAAGGGACTGGTTACTATTGATGAGATCAAGGAAGCTAAAAAGAAAATTAGAGCAAAGGAAGCATTGCTGAGTGCCTTAACTGATTCAAAGATGACTAATGTAATGGGACTTCAAACTACACATGAGATCTAGGAGAAGCTTGAAATCTTGTATGAAGGAGATAAACAAGTCAGAGTTGCTAAGTTGCAGAGTTTGAAACGGAAGTATGAGATGGTGAGGATGGGAGAAGATGAGAACATAAATTCCTTTATGGCTAAAGTAAATAAACTTGTCCTAGGCATCAGATGTGTCAGTGGAACCCTTGAAGAAAATGAAACTGTTGCTAAGGTGTTGAGATCATTCCCTCCTACTTACAAATATAAGGTAGCTGCTATTGATGAGATCTAGAGTGTGACTATTATGACAAGAGATATGCTGGTTGAAAAGATTGTTGCATTTGAACTAAGCGAGTTTGGTGAATCACATGGAAATTCTAAGACAACATTTAGAGCATCTATATCTAAGAAGAAGAGGTATGATCCTGAAGAATGCAAAATATCCAGATATGAGAAAGAGAGAAGAGATATTGAAGAGAAAGAAAGAGAATTGCATGAGCTTGAAGGATTGATTGGCCAGAGATTGCCTAAGGGAGATGGTAAGTATGATGGAAAATTGCCTCTAAAATGTTTCTCTTGCAATAAGATATGACATTTTGCTTCTAGATGCCCAAAGAGAATGTCTAAGTATAATAGGCATGATAAATTTGACAAGCGTGATAAGTATGATAGATATGAGAAGCATGAGAAGTATGATAAGCCTTACAAGCCTAACCAGAAGTATAAGCATCAGAAGAATTGTTATTATGCTGATGATGAAGGTATTATAGATGATGAATCAAAAGGACATGAAGTTGTGTTTATTTCTATCAAAGAAGATGGACCGATACCTGTTAATTTCACTATTGAGGAGAAATTTCTAGTTGCAATGGGTAATTGATAGTAGTTGTTCACATCATATGACCAGTGCTAAAATAAAATTTGTGAATATGGAAAGGTATGATGGTGGAATAGTAAGATTTTGAGATGACAAAACCTGTGTAATCCATGGTAGAGATTCTATTTCCTTTGATGGTAAGCATACCACTGATGATGTCTTGTATGTTGAACATTTAAATCATAATCTTTTAAGTGGATAGATGGTTGACAAATGTTATGATTTACAATTCAAGAATGGAAAAAGCAAGATCCTAAATGCCTTCAGTATAGAGATTGCATTAGGAACTAAGACTGAAGGTAATATCTTTCATTTGAATGGTGGTGAAAAAAGTTATTTGATTGCTAAGATTGATGAGATTTGGTTGTGGCATGGGAGAATGTGTCATGTTAATTTTGATTTAATGATAAAGATCAGTTCTACTCAATTTGTTAGAGATTTGCCTAAAATTGTTAATCCTGCTAATCCGATATGTAAGGAATGTAAAATGGGTAAGAAAACAAGAATTTCTTTCAAGAGCAAGCAGTATAAGTCTGATGGATTGCTAGATATTGTGCATATTGACCTATGTGGACCTACAAACATTAGAAGTGTGTAGGGTGATAAATATTTTATGTTATTGAGCAATTGATGATTATTCTAGAATGATGTGGGTTATCTTTTTGAAGGAAAAATTAGAAGCATTAGATAAATTCAAGATATTCAAAGAAAAAGTTGAGACTAAGATAGGACTAAAGGTGAAATGTATGAGATCTGATAGAGGAGGATAATTTTCTTTCAGTGAGTTTGATTCATTCTGTGAGAGGCATGGGATTAGAAGACAATTATCTTCTCCTAGAACCCCACAACACAATGGAGTTGTTGAAAGGAAGAACATGACTGTCTTGCATGCATCAAGGAATATGTTGTTTGAAGGAAATATTTTGAAGATCTATTGGAGAGAAGTTATTAGCATTATTGTTTACACATTCAACCAAGTGCATATAAAAGGTGATACCAGTAAAAGTCCTTATGAACTATGGTTTGGTCATGTTCCCACTGTGAAATATTTCAAAAAATTTAGTAGCAAATGTTATATCAAGAGAGATGAGGATATAGGAAATTTTGATGCAAGAAGTGATGAAGGAATTTTCTTGGGATATTCAATAAAGAGAAAAGCCTACCAATGCTACAATAAGAGGCTGAGAAAGATATTGGAAAGTGCAAATGTGAAGGTTGATGAGAACTATGGAAAAGAGATCAGAGCATGTAGATATGATGATGGTTAGCATATTGTTCTAAGACTGGTATGCAAAGGATATTCACAAAAAGAAGGGATTGATTATGAGGAGAATTTTTCTCTAGTAGCTAGACTTGAAGTTGTTGGACTATTGCTTGCATATGCTGCCTATAAAGATTTCAAGGTATATCAGATGGATGTCAAGTCAGCCTTTTTGAATGGTGATCTTGAGGAATAAGTTTGCATTAATAAACTTGATGGATTTTGATTATCAGAGGATGGTGGCATGGTATGCAAATTGAACAAATTTCTTTATGGATTGAAACAAGCCCCTAGAGCCTGGTATGCTAGATTGGATAGATATTAGCTGAAATTGGGATTTAATAAAGGTACTACTGATAGTAATCTATATTTAAAGATTGAGAATGACAACATCTTAATTGTTGAAGTTTTTGTTGATGATATTATCTTTAGAGAAGATGATAACTTGAGTATGAAGTTTGACAGTGATATGCAGAAAGAATTTGAGATGTCTATTATAGGATGATGCAAAGAAGAGATACAACAATTCATGGTTTAAAGCATTGAATGCTTTCAAGACAAAGATGGTCATGACATAAAAAGAGGAAGGCATCCCTTTCCCTCTTGAAAACATAGTACTACCCCAAGAAAGAAGATAAGGATGCAAGTTCCCGTTCCAGTTCAAGATGTCCTTACCAATCCAGAATACTTCAAGTTCTAGCATAGTAAAGCGACATGAAGATCATCACAGACAAAGGATGAAGTAGTTAGAATCATGTCTTTAGACACATGGAATAGTTTTAGTTATGCATTTGTAATTTTGTTTTCACAAGTTACATGTAAAAAATAACTTTTTAATTGCAAGTTAACTCATTACTTGCACTTTTGTAATTACATGTAAAGCAACTACAAGTTGTGTTCAATTAGGACTGTAGTTGGGATAAGTCATAGTTAGTTATTGAATAAGTCCTGGTGGTTGAGAGAATTTCTCAAGTTAGTTGGGATCCTCCCACCTTTTTCCCATGACTCCTCTTCTATAAATACTTGAGGGGTCTATTGTAATCTTTATCTATTGGCAATGCAACAAAATTCTCCTAGTTTGTATATGCACTCTATGGCTTTGAGCTTAGATGTAAATCAGATTGCTTTCAATAAAAGATGCAAGTTGTGTTGAGACTTTGTGCCAATTCAAGTTGTTATCTGATGACATTTTCTGGAATTGATTGTGAGTTTTGTTCTATTGTGAAAGAGGGATTTAAATTAAATCTTGCAGACTTTGAGCTCCTAATTGTATTTAGAGTTATATGTTTGGTTTTCAAATTTGGTCTTGCAGAATTTGAGCTGCTTATCATATTTGAAATTAGTGTGGAAAGCTAAAGTGGGAAGATAGCTTGTAGACTTTGTGATGTTGAAGTGCATCATGTAATTAGGCTTTGAGCTAATACATATTTTGCTTAGTTAGCAAAAAATCATCTAAAAATGTTGATAGGAGAATAGATAATTGAAGACTTTGAGCTTTATTTCTATTTTCCCATCCCGGGGAAGTGACGAAGGTCTTTGTGCCTTCATGGAAACTTTGCTTCCCTTTATATTCCAAAAGTCCTACAAAAAAGTCTCATTTCTATATTTGTTGTTATTTATTTTCAATTGCTATTACTTTTCTGTGAAGAGAAAAGAGTATAGTTTTCTTGAAAAAGGAAGAAAGACTATTGTCCCACCCATATTAGATTAACTTAGTTTGTAGATACGGGGAGCCTTCTCTAAATTAGGAGAGTATCATACTCACACACTATGGCTGAAACCACAATTTTGCACATCCCCCAGGTGTACAAAATTTTTAACCAATAGTTTTTGGCTACTCTGCTAGGGACACGAATGCATTCGAAAGCCTCATCCATTCATTTGAAGTATAGTGTCTTGTTGTTTTTTAGAATAAATTTTCTTAGGTTTTTGTTGGATATGATACACATTCAAAAGCCTCACACCTTTTTTTGAAGTATACCGATATCCTATTCATTGTAATTGTAGTTCTTGTAATTTTTCAAGCTTTCACCAAGGACATGTAAAATGGTTGCTCAAGTTCCTTGGGGGAATGCTTTTGTTTCGTTGAATCTTACTTCGCCATTACATGCTCTTCCTGATGGTTCTAGGAATAACTTTCCCAAGTTCTTCGGAGATGGACAACAACACCCTGACGAACACATTGTTGCTTTCTACATTGCATGTGGTGTTCATGGTGTTGAACATGAAGATGTATCTGTAAGGCTATTTGTGGAGACTCTCTAAGGTATTGCAGCTGATTGGTTTTATAGCCTTTCTATCGGTTTGATTATATCTTGGGGCACGCTTAAAGACAAGATTGAAGAGAGGTTCAAGCCTATAGAAGATGTGCATGCATTGTTAGCTCAGTTGGCTCAAATGAAAAAAGAGTCACATGAACCCATGCGGGAGTTTGTGGCTAAATTCAATAAGCTGTGTAACAAAATTCCAGTTGTTGCTCAGCCTATTGCTGTAAATTTGAAGTGCTTATTCATTAATTCTCAAGTGCCAGAAGTATGTTTCTTGTTGAGAAGGGAAGTTCCAAGAGACCTTGTAGCAGTGCAAGCCTTGGCAATTGATATTGAAGATGATCTTATCCTTGTTGGTAAGATAAAGATAGAATCAAATAGGTCCAAAGAAATCTCCTCATTGGGATCATGGGCTTCCAAGAGAATAGATCCCATGCTGTAGAAGTTAGATAATGAGTTGGTTGCCCTCAAAAGGCAAATAGCTCAAGGTGTATTCTCTTCCCCTTATGAAGACATTCCAAGGAGGCCATACCCAAATATTGCTCCTGGTTATGTAGTTGAAAATCAAGATAAGGTTCCTTCATTACCAGAAGAGCTTTCTCTTGAGGTACCACCAATAAATGCAGCAATGGAGGATTCTGAATTTGAACAAAGTGATTTTGTTGGTCTCTTCCAAGAGGAGGAGGAAGCAGATGTAGCTAGCGACTCTCAAATCTGGTTTATGCAGTTCTAGAAAGCTGATGAACAAAAAGAATGGACCATGACGGATACCATGGACAATGCACAACAAGAGGTTGAAGGCCACTCTTCTAAGGTGATGGTAAAGGAGGATAATCATGTCATCGGATGTGAAAAGATTATTTATGAACATAAAGACAATTCTATTTTAAAGTTTGGAGAGTTTGATGAGACTTGTCATGAAGCAAAGTTCAGCTCTCCTATTCAAAAGAGTAAATAAGATATTGAAGAGGATACATTTTGGGATGAGATGGAATTGTTTTGTTCAAGCTTTGATGTCAAATCGGTATCCTATAAGTTAAAAGATCATGAGCTGCTTGAGAAAGATGAAAATCAAGAGTCTATGTTCCAAGATGGAGGTTTTGATATTTGTTCAAGTCCTCAAGAAATTTCTATAGAAGAGTCTTGTTCAAGTCTTGTTGATGATTCTCTCAAATCTGAAGTTTCTGAACACCATACTGAGGAATGTAATGTATTCATGTTTTCATTTGAATCACATGAAAATCTTTTCATTCAACATGTCATTGTTATGGTTGAAGAAGCAACTGATAATGATAGTTCTGATACTTAATGTAAGTACAGATCCAATAGCCAACAAGATGAGAGGGGGGGGTGAATCATACAAACTCAATCTTCCCTAAAAACATCAGATTCAACATCGGTAACATATACTTCAGTAATATAACCAAAACTGATAAACATGCAAACTCAAAAGCATATAAACATCATAAACCTCATAACACCAGATTTAACATGGAAACCCAAATAGGGAAAAACCACTATGGGATTACGAACCCACTAAGAAATATACTCTTCTAGAGTATGCTTGGTTAAAAGAAAATCCTATTAAAGATTACAAACATATTTCTAGATGTGATCCAGTTAAGGGATTTCCCTCAGATCTGTTAAGATCTTCACCTTGTTAGAAGTGACCTTGTTAAAGGATTTCGAACACTCAATCAGAATGTCACCTTGCTAGAGGGTTTTACAAATAAGACTGTTAAATCCACTCGGTTAAGAGATTTTCGGTCACTTTCACAAAATAATAGTAATAAAAGTCTATCTGCAACTTCACATCTAAAATGCTAAAGCAGATTCTTATTTGCTCAATACAATCTAGACATAGAGCTAATCTTGTCCATCTGCTGGGCTCTATACTCTGTTATTCAAACAGGTCTTTTAGCTTCTGTGCTCGGTAATCACTATGTAGCATCCCTGTGCATAAATTTGCCCGCATACATTGTTTATCAACAGCTCCCTATTTATAAACAATTAGCTAACCACTTAATCTCTTTGATCACATTTCCCATGATCAATCATAGCCATCAGATCTTCAATCTTGTCCAGGTTCAATGTATCCTTCGATCTAAAAAATGTTTTACCCTACCTAGGAACTTGCATACATTTCTTGGAACTTGTGCTAGGGTAATGTGGTTCAATCTGCATTATAGATCTTCATGTCAATTTTCCTTTGCCATAGATCCATTAACAAACTTCATGCACAACATACCAATCATTTAATCAATTCTAGCTCATCAGCTTCCTTCATTAAATAATGCATGTAACCATTTAATGTATTCTATTATAGCTCAGTTACAACTTGGTAACAACTCGGTAAATACTAAACTTCACTCGGTAGACATTCTGCCTTCATTAACCGATAGCGATAACCTTAGGGTTTACCAACTAGGTTCCTTAGGGTTTACCAACTAGGTTCCTTAGGGTTTACAGACTAGGTTCTTTGCTCGGTAACATAGTATATTATTAACCTTACAATTTACAACATATGTATGATGTTAAAACAATCTAGACATCATGATCTCATCATTGTCTGACTCAGTAATAGTTGCCCATTGAATACCTTATTCATCCCCTTATTCATCATATTCTTTCTGTGTCTTTTACCGACATCTTTATACTCATCAAATCATACTTCTCAAGATATGGCAACATCATACTGAATTAGAAAATCAATTTCTTCACATCAATGACAAAATAATAATATTAAGACAATAAATCATCCTTAATCAGTTATATCCATAATCATCAACAACCTTCTCAATATCCTTATTGAAATGCCAACAATCTCTCATTATCTGTTATAATGCCAAATGCCAGTAGATAAAGATGTAATCAACAAGAAGAATTATGTTTTTGTCCCATCAAGAGGATGTCCAATCAGACATCTTTCTTGGTTGGAATCCAATGGGAGGACAAAGGTTTCACTTGTTCCTGAGCCGGTAGATACACTTGAGGAAGAGGCCAAACATGCATTTTCAGCTAAGCAAGAGAATTCTGGCATCAAAAATCTACTTTGGAGCATCAATATATATGATTCATTTCAAGAGGAAGGTGAATTTGTTTATCTTTTCCAATGAGTCTTGCATCAAGTTCTGGTACAATTGTTTGTGCTTCAATTGGTTGTGGTTGCTCATGATCATGCAAGGTGCTATAAGTTGTTGAAGAAAGGCAATTATTTTGCTGAGCCAGTAAATGGTTTCATTTGAAAGGTTTTCATTGTTGTTAGTTTAGGATAGGTAGGTTTTCATATTTAATAAGTGCAATTTTACAAGTTAGCATCTTCGTTAGTTGCTTTGCGTCAGTCATATCATTCATCTTGTCATTTGTATCTTTGTTTCTTGACTCTGTAACCCAATGGATACTAAGGCACTTAGATTTCTAGATTCTACTCCCTTCAATCACCCCAACAATCAAAGGAAGTTCCCCAGTCAGAGCCAATTGTTGTCCTCATTTTTGGATTCTCAAAAATGTGACAACCCCTAAAAATTTTTGCCTAAAAAGTATCATTTTTTGTCTACAAGGCATGTTTTATGAGGTAAAAAACTCACATTTTATAGTTTCAAATCATTAGGGGGTGTCTTTTCCATCATTGTCCAAGTTTTGGTGAGTTTTGGTCTTCCTTTTCCTAGCTTTCTATGCAATTTCGGGTTTCAGAACAGTCATTGTAGGTTTAAGATTTTAATATATGGCACACTTCTCGAGGTATAATTTTGCCTTATCCCTGAACTATCTTAATCTTCATTCCATCTTCGAACCATGTTTCAAATTTCATCATATTCTGGGTTCGTTTGCTATGTCATTCCTTCAATTCCGGGTTTTTTCTCCCTAACTGTAGGTGGGAAATTTTCCTTGAATTGCAAGTTTTAATGTTTTCCTTTGTTTTAGTCTTTGTAGGGAAATTTTTGGCTAATTACAAGTGCACTTTATTGAAAAATGAACTTGTAACTTACTTTTTATTTCCCCCTTGATGTTTTTTTGGCTTTTTTAGTCTTAATAGGGATTTTTTGGATAAGTTACAAGTTAATTTTAAATTGCATATTTAAAAGTCACTTGTAATTCCTTTGTAAAACCCCTATTTTAATGTCTTTTGCTTGTAATGGGGATTTGATTCCCCTATTACATGTGTTAAGTTATTAAAACTTGTTGAAGGAATTTTATTTTCCCTTTACAAGTTATTTATAACTTGCATATCTCTCTCCAAAACTTGATTTTGCTTAGAAATGGAATAAAGTGGCATTTTAAACTTGCTATTGTGTCCAAAAAACCCGATTTGCTCCATAAAGTGTAAATAGAAGAATTTTAAACTTGCAATTGGATTTCTAAAACCCGATTTTGTCTTGTTGAGAGAAAATTAACATTTTAAACTTGTAATATGGGAATTAAAACCCAATTTTTACTATTACATGTAAAATGAAACTTGTCATTCACTCCCAAAAACCTAACCAGCTAAGGAAGGTGATTTTGTTGGAGATTTGAAGCAATTTTTGTGGAGGTAGAAGGCATTTTGGATTCCTCCCTATTTTTTTGCATGTGCAAACACATATTACACCATTTGGGGTTTATGATTGCTGGTTTTTTGGTATAGAACAACAAACACATTTTTGCCAAATACTGCGATTTTCTCTTCGTCTCCCAAGTCATTTTTGCTTACTATACCTAGGCGTTGAGGTTTTATGGAAATTTGACTGGTTCTTGTGCCATTACACTTACATTTTGTGCCACATTTTGCTGCCTATAACATTTTTCAAAAAATGTGGCAAGGGTTTTGGGAGTTCATTCATTGCTTACTTAAGGGGTTATTTTCTTCAATCAAAGATTGATCATCTTTTGAAGAAGCATTTCAGATTGAAGCAAGGTATGATTTATTTTCTTCTTGTTTCATTTTCTTGTTTTCCATTCTAGTTGTAAATTTGTGTATATGTTGGTTTTGCCCCCAAAATCGGTTTTGTGAGAGAGATTTTCCCCTTTGCAAAGCAATTTGTGAATTGCATTGTCTTTCCCCATTTTCCCTCTTTACTTGCATTCGAGATTTAAAAACCCGATTGCATGTAAGATGAAAATAGTTGATCTACCCCTTTGGTTTAAAAATTTTAACCATCTTTTGTTGAAATTCCAAGTTTCAAAGATGAAAAATACCCATTCTTTCAAAATCGGGTTTTTAGAACCGGATTACATGTTGAAAGTTCTTCCCATTTTCTTGAAGACGACATTCTCAAAATCCTTCCATTTTCATCCATTTTCATTTCCATCATCCGTACATACCATTCCCACCATTTCATCCACTCATTTCACACCTTCATTCATTTTTCCCATTTAAAGTCTACCTGTAGTCAGCCATCCAGAACCCGAAATTGGTCCAAAATGCACTTAAAAAACACTTGAAAATGAGTTTTAAAGGTCCAATTACAAGTGCAAACTTGTGTTCACCCATTACGCATATGAAGTTGCATTTTTGTTCCCCACAATTGCAAGTTAATTCTCTTGTTTTTCCCACACATGTAATGTAGCTTCCAAAACCCAAAATTCACTTGTGAGCCCATGTTTACATCAGTTTATCCCTTCCCTTGTCAGTCTGGTTTGTACACACGACCTACCAAATCAATGAATTAAGGCATGGGCCTTGTTTTGCAAGTAGATTTCAAGATTGGAGAATGATACAAAGAAGAGATACAACAATTCATGGTTGAGAGTAAAGAATGCTTTCAAGACAAAGATGGTCATGACATAAAAAGAGGAAGCCAACCCTTTCCTTCTTGAAAAGCTAGTACTACCCTAAGCAAGAAGATAAGGATGCAAGTTCCTGTTCCGGTTCAAGATGTCTTTACCAATCCAGAATACTTCAAGTTCTAACATCCTAAAGTGACATGAAGATCATCACGGACAAAGAATGAAGTAGTTAAAATCATGTCTTTAGACACATGGAATAGTTTTAGTTATGCATTTGTAATTTTGTTTTGATAAGTTATATGTAAAAAATAACTTTGTAATTCCAGGTTAACTCATTACTTTCACGTTTGTAATTACATGTAAAGCAACTACAAGTTGTGTTCAATTAGGACTATAGTTGGAATAAGTCATAGTTAGCTATTGAATAAGTATTGGTGGTTGAGAGAATTTCTCAAGTTAGTTGGGATCCTCCCACCTTTTTCTCATGACTCCTCTTCTATAAATACTTGAGGGGTCTATTGTAATCTTTATCTTTTGGCTATGCAACAAAATTCTGCTAGTTTGTATGTGCACTCTAAGACTTTGAGCTCATATGTAAATTAGATTGCTTTCAATAAAAGAGGCAACTTGTGTTGAGACTTTGTGCCAATTCAAGTTGTTATGTGACGACATTTTCTGGATTTGATTGTGAGTTTTGTTCTATTGTGAAAGAGGGATTTAAATTCAATCTTGCAGACTTTGAGCTGCTAATTGTATTTAGAGTTACATGTTTGGTTTTCAGATTTGGTCTTGCAGACTTTGAGTTGCTTATCATATCTAAAAATAGTGTGGAAAGCTAAGGTGAGAAGATAGCTTGTAGACTTTGTGTTGCTTCTATTTTTAAGACATGTGCATGGAAGGTGAAGTGCATCATGTAGTTAGATTTTTAGCTGCTACATATTGCGCTTAGTTAGTAGAAAATCATCTAAAAAGGTTGATAGGAGAATAGATAGTTGAAGACTTTGAGCTTTCTTTCTGTTTTCTCATCCCGAGAAAGTGACGGGGGTCTTTGTGCCTTCATGGAAACTTTGCTTGCCTTTATGTTCCAAAAATCCTACAAAAAAGTCTCATTTTTGTATTTGCTATTATTTATTTCCAATTGATATTACTTTTATGTGAAGAGAAAAGAGTATAGTTTTTCTTTAAAGAAGAAGAAAGACTATTGTCTCACCCATATTAGAATAGTTTAGTTTGTAGATAGGGGGAGCCTTCCCTAAATTAGGAGAGTATCATACTCACACATTGTGGTTGAAACCACAATTTTGCATATTCCCCAAGTGTACAAAATTTTCAACCAACACTAATCAAACTTTGTACATATCTATGGTTGGTGGACTACTATATCTTACTCAGACTAGACCAAACATTATGCATGTTGTGTGCATGGCTGCTAGATATCAATTTGATTCGAAAGAGAGTCATGTCACTGTTGTAAAGAGGATATTCAGATACTTGAAAGGAACCGTGGATTATGGTTTGTGGTATCCGAGGAATGATGATTTCATGTTATGGGCTTACACTAATGTTGACTGGGTTGGTGATGTTGATGACTAGAAGAGTCCCTCTGGTGGTGCATTCTTTTTGGGTAAGAAACTGGTTTCATGGGCAAGTAAGAAACAAGACTCAGTGTCCCTATCTACTGCTGAAGCTGAGTACATTGTCGCTGCTAGTAATTGCACTCAAGTAGTTTGGATGAAGCAAATGTTAAAGGATATCAGAGTTATCTATGATGATCCTACTGTCATATATTGTGATAATTTCAATGCTATTAATATGTCGAAGAACCCGGTGCAACATTCAAAGACTAAACATGTGTCAATCAAGTATCATTTCTTGAGAGAAAAAGTTAGTGAAGAGGAAGTAAAGATAGAGTATGTGCTACAAAGGAACAAATTGTTGATATTTTTACTAAGCCTTTGCCTACAGATACATTTGTCTATTTGATAGAAAAGTTAGGGGTATCTACCCATCCCGATGAGAACTAGATGCATTGAATTGCATAAATCCAATGGACCTCACAGTCTTATCCTATTGTCTGGATTGATGAGTTGGTGTTGCTACTCTGCTAGAGTAGTCAGTGGGTTTTAGGAGGAGATAATCATGATTTGTTTGTCAAAGGAGGAGAGTGAGTTTGGTTTTATGTTTTGAAGACCTTTGTCATTGATGTCAAAGGGGGAGAGAAGCATGTGAAAAAATATTTTATCTGCTTGATCTTAGGGGGAGTTTGTTGCAGATGTTTTCTTTCTTTACATTGATTTTTTTTCACATTCATATGTTGCCATCAATGCCAAAGGGGGAGATTGTTGGACATTATTGCTGCTAGGATATGTTGTTTTCATTGATGTCAACATATTCCTGAGATTTATTGCTCCGGTAATTGCAAATTGGTATATGAAGTATTTATAGTGTCACCACATCTTTCTGTATTGGTTTTGGTGATCCAGAAATCTTAATTAATCATATCATGTGATCTAGTTTGCAGTTTATTTTTCTAATTAATGCTTTACAGAATTCGATATTTCCTCTAGTATATTCTGATGTGATCAGATCTTGAGCTGCGTTCTTGGGAGATTGTTTAGGATGGTCTTGTGTATCTTCTTTTCAGATGGTTTGTGATTTGGTGCTCCGCAGCTTATCTTTCTTCATGGCAGTTGTTGTTGTTTGAGTGTTCTTGAAGTTTAGATGTTGATCGATGAAGATTTGATAAGTGGTGCTGGTATAGCTTTTGTTGATGATTCTAAAGTGTTTTTTGGTTTTTCCTAATTGTTTCCTATTTTTTTTCATGGTTCACATTGATTGTTGTGCAATTTCTTGGTGATTTTCTTGAATCGGTGATGTTATTCGTGTTATGCGACTTTTTATGGTGTTGTAGTGTGTTGCAATTGATCTTGGCATGATTATCGGTGGAGAAGAGCATTTGGAAATTTGATTTAGGTCCATGTTATATCATGTATACCATTATCTTGGTCTGGCGGTCGATCTTTGTATCATGTGATGTAATTAGGTGTTGAGGATTTAGTCAACCTTGTTGTCAAGGTGAATGAATTGTATAAATAGGTGTCATATTCATGTAATTTAGGTATCGATGTTGTGTTTGCATTGTCAAAGAGTGAAAAGGGTGCGAACAAGAGAATACATCCTTTGGCATTGAGATTGAGAAAATATTGAATTGTTGTAGAGCAGACATATGTGCTTAACCAGAACTGTCATTAGGCATTACCAGAAGTTGTTATTGCAATTCATTTGATTATGGATTATTGTCTGAGCATTTAGTCAGTGAGACTTCCTTGTAAGGTAGTGAACCTTCCATGAGGGTTGTAGGCTTCCGGGTTATTGTATCTTGAGTTGTAAGCTCTAGGTAGTGTGCCTAAATGTTGGTACATTCCCCATTCTAATATTTACACATACTACTACAGAGTATCATTTTATTGTTGGTAGGTTCCCACCGTGGTTTTTCCCTTAACCAGGTTTTCCATGTCATAATCTCGGTGTTGTGTGTTGTGCTATCTATCTACCTATCTTTAATGTTACTGTAGTTTATCAAATTTAGATTTGTGGTTAAGTTTGTTAATTCGGTGAAAACTGATTCACCCCCCATTCCCCCTCTCAATTTTCCTTCATTGTTTTTGCCAACAAGATCAACATGAAAGCTCCAATCTCAAGAATTAGGAACATAAACTTGACAACATGATCTCGCATCTCCATAAAGGATGAACATATGCTCTAATAAACATAACAGTAGACGCCTAAAAATAATTAAATTAATATTTAATTAATTTCAGTTTGTCCACATAATTAATTAATTAAATTATGTTGGTCCCTTTCTTCTTAAAATTAATTAAATCAAATTTAATTAATTTTATCATTGTACTCCTATAATTAATTTATCAAAATTAATTATTCCCCCATTCTTCTAAAAACAAATATCATTTATTTCTTCTAAACCCTACTTAGTTAATTAATTTCAATTAACTAAGCTAATTATGTGATTCCTACAAATCACTTCTTCTAATCCTCACTTAGCTTAATTAATTATTCTAGAAGCATGATTATCATTATTCCTCAATTTTAAATTCCTCCACTCATTCTCTCTCCTCATGTCACATCCTCCTAACTTTACCAGTTGTACTCTAATCACTTATTAAGCCACCTAATCAATTCCCTTAATCATTTGTCAACTCTTTGTCATAAATGGCTTTCCCATCTCATCCTCCAATCTTAAATTCTACTTTCTTTGATCCTTTCAAGGAAATTCAAATTCTTTGAAGTTCCCCATGTATCCTCTTCCTGAGAAGTTTTTAATTCATTTTCTCATTTAGTCTTCCCACACATCTCTTATTTTGAAAATTTTAATTCCTCCTCCCTTCCCCCAAGGAGCTTTATATTCCTTTTCTCTTCCAAATATACTTGGTGAACTCTTCCCCATGTACCTTATGGGGTGTGGAGACAAGAAATGCCTTTATGAAATATCTCTTGGTCTCCACACCTTTTCCTCTCAATCCTCTCCCACTCTTTCTTTCAATCCTAACCCTTTATTCCAAATCAATCTTGACCATCCATTTTGGCCTCCTCCAATCTATAAATTGGAGTCTCCTCTCCTCACAAATCACCCACTTCCATCATATCCTCATGCTGCTCATTTGAGTCTTGCAATCCATCAATCACACCCTCATAATGCCAAAATAATCCCACGATTAGCCATTATCATCTGTAGACACCTAAAACTGGCACAACTATTAAATGGATTTTATTCATTTAATCATCATTAATTCTTCCTATTAATTAAATTAATATCCGTATTCTTCTAATCGCCTATTAATTAAATTAAGATTTAATTAATATACCCTTCTTCTATCTAAGCCATTTAATTAAATACACCCCCCCCCCTCTAGCCATTTAAATTAATTTCACATTTAATTAAAAATATCAACTTATTCCCTTTCCTATTTTAATTAAATCTACATTTAATTAACATCTCCTTTGCATCTAAACAAATCAAAATTTATTTGTAAATCCCCCCCCACCCCCCCCACTTGCAAAATCCATCAAATGCAAGTTGCATCCTCTTTTGGCTAAATTAAATCTTTTTAATTTACTAAAATTCCTATTTTCCCTCACCCACTTGCCAAATCTTACATTTCCCACTTGCCCTCCTAATTTCTTCTAGAATCCCTCTAATCCTTCATTAATTAGCCCAAGTCTCCTCATCATGTCCAATCCCTAAATTTGGGGAGTCACTTCCCCAAATTTGGAGAAAGACTTCCAAATGCATTTAAGACCTTCTCCTTTCGACAAGGTAACTTGTTGAATACCCCCAAATTTGTAAGGCTCTTGCAAATTTTTTCCCCAGACCACTAGTGGTTTTCCTCTTGAAGCAAATTAGCCTCCAAAGTCTTCAAAAGGAATTTAATGCCTCTTACAAGCCCACACCCCTAACACATGATGGTTGTCCACTTGACTGTCTTTTCTCCTTGCACACGAGTTTACCTCTTGGACAATAGCCTGCTTCCTTGGATAAAAGCATTACCCAATGATGTCACCCCTTGAATCATTCCCTAATGATCAATTAGCATCTAATGCTTTCTTATCATCTCTCAAGCCCTCTCAAGATGACATTTGTCAACTTGGGATTGGATTGAATCCATCACATGGATTGATAACTTTCAATCCTAGCCCTTGTTGAGATTGCTCTATCTCAACCATCCATTTCTCTATTTTCTCTATAAATAGAGCCCATTTCCTCATTCTCAGGATCCAATTTTTTATGAATCCCAACTTTTATCCATTCACTTCTATTGCATCCAATCTATAGTCTAATAGTGTTGTGCAAGTTATCAAGGAGCTCAATCCCCACCAAACATTTAGGCCATTTTAATTGCATTATAGCTTAGTTATTTAAATACATGTTAGAATATCTTGCTAACTTAATTCACATAATTTTTCATAGCATTCTCATATCTCATCCTCATATTAGCCTAATTAGTTCACTTAATCTTTCAATTTGGAACTCATTTCATATCTTCATGTTGCATCTTGCATCTTCATCCATCATCTCATCTTAGCTAGGATCTTAGTTGTAGTCATTTTGATCCTAGAATCATCATTCATAACTCATTCTCTAGGTTGTCATCTTGAGGATCAAGTGCTCTTCCAAGTGAGGGCCACCTTGAATCTTAGAGATCTTTAGAGATAAAGGAGCATGGGATGGGCTTAGCAATCTTGAGATTTCTTGGACTAACAATTAGATTAGTTTTAATTTTTAATCTCTTTATTTCACTTACGTAATGTCTCATGTGTGTGTGATTTGTGTTTTCTTGCAAGTGCAGGCATCCCCCACATTTTAAGCACAGATCATCCAATCCATCCCTCTATCAAGTATTATCCAATATTGTTGTATAGTGGAAAGCAATCCACAATCCTTCCATAGGACCAATCCAATCAAGCTAAGTTGGGGTGCATCTTTAGCTTCACTGAAGGTCTAATCCAAGGAGCAAGAGAGCTTCACTTGAAGGTATAATGGTGTTACTTGAATTTAGTTGTATTTTTTATTATTATTTTGTTTGAATTTAACCATTAACCCCTCTTGTGATTTTCCTTTGGTTAAATAACAATCACTTGTATCATGCCACAACTCTAAATATCCATCAAGAGTAAACCATGAGATAATAACATGCATCCTCTCAAACAAGAATAACATGTCAAGTAACAAAGCATATATAACACATGTACCAAAGACTCCAAGAGTCCTCTATGTCTCCAAGATGTCAACATCTCCAAATCACCTCAAGATAAATATCTCCTATCAATGAAACCCAAGATGTCAAAGAACCCTCAACATGTGAAGCAAAATCCAAGAGTTCATCCATTACAACAACAAACACTAAATAATATCATCCACCATCTAATGGTAAATCCATATCAGTGTCACAATCTCCCATTGAACTATGATACTAATCTCTCCATGGCATCATGATAAACCATCATCTAATTAAAGATCACCCATGGCCCCAACATGATCAAATAACTTACACCAAGAGCCCCCAAATAAAATAATGAAGCTGGAGCATCCAAGGAGTAAAAGCAATCTCGTATCACCCAAAAATATTGTTTAAATTTTCAATAAGGGCTATTTCTAGGAGGGTTATGTTGGCATTATGTGAACCGGCATGAGCATTATGTGAACCGGCATGAGCCTTATGTAAACTGGCATGAAGACATAATGATATTGTATGTTGTCATTGATGTCAATATGAGACATAGTTTGAACTGGCACATGCGATAAGTGAAGAAAGAGGTACCAGCATATGTGTGAACCGGTATATGCCAAAGTGAAGCGACACATTTGTTCAAAGTGAACCAGCATATAGTTATGGGAACTGGCACATGGAAGCACTGTATGACTAATGGTTGGTAACGCAGCTTCCACTTCGGGGTTTTTGGTTGGAGTATCTCAAGTCTGAGTGACTCAATCGGTGATCTTTGTGTGATGAGTTAGCAGTATGATGGAGGACAGATCACGTTGCCATGTAAGCTATGTACGTGTGAAGGATCTTGCATGAAGAAGACTATTCCTATCTACCTCAGGAATGTGCGAAGTCTGTCAAATGGTGATAACGCGTGATGGGTTATCAACCGCCATGAAAATGGTGGATAATGGATGATGGAGAATGTCTTGAGATCGACTCAAGACTGGTGCATTTAATGTAGTATGTTTCAACAGTCAGGATCAAACCGTTTGAAATGTTCAACCTAACAGGTTTAAGGTTTAAGGTTTTGCTACTGACTTGTATGTTCCCTATAAGGTCAAAGTTAGGTTTCTGTCTGAAGTTGTTGGCAAAAGTTGTGATTGTGTATCCAACAAAAGTGATACAAGATTCTTGCCAAACCATAGGAGAGAAGAGATACCTGCAAAGTGTATGTGCCGAAGGAAAAGAGGAGATTAAATGGATTTGTATTAGTATTAAGTGTTGTTATCAGATCATTGTAATACCTATTGATCTCTAACCACTTCAACAGTTGTAAAATCCCCTAACAGGGTAGCCTTAACTGGCTTGATTCAAAATCCCTTAAATTGGGTGGTCTTAACCGGCTTGCTGTAAATCCCTTAACCAGGTAACTCGAAGCTAATGAGTTTTGAGAAGCTAGAGAAGCTTATGAGATCCTTTCAGCTATTGAGTTCTTAAAATCCTCTAACAAGGTGACCCTACCGGGTTTAACCCTTAACCAGGTATCCCTTAACCAAGTGATCCCTAACAGGATCGGTTCCTACTAGAACCTATTGTAATGTTCTTAACTGGACAAGGCTCCTAACAGAGCGGACTTCTAAAGAGTTCAAAAAGCAGCTTGTGGGTATTCATCCCCACCGTGGATTTTCCCAGTTGGGTTTCCACGTGAAACATATGTGTGTCATGTGAAATGCTTTTTGTGTTGTGATGCTTTGTTTTATTTGTTATGCACATGAAGGTTCTATGTTTTATGCCTGTCTATAAAACATATTGAACTCACTGTTGTGAAGATTTGATAGTTAAAGTCTACTAGTTCATGCATGTGAATATTATGATAATGTGGTATTGAGCTAAGAGAAAAGCTTAGTGAGTGACCGGTTCATGACTGATTGAGCTATAATGGATGCTACCGGTTGCACTCTGTTTTACCGGTATCTATGTTTGTTAGTCATTGTGCGTGTTTGCTGTCTAACTAGTTTTGGACTGTATTTGTGTCTGTACTGATTCACCCCCCCCCCCTCTCAGTACCGGTTTGGTACTAGTGGTTCAACATTGAGTTATCAACTAGTATCAGAGCACTCCAGGTCCTCTGTGTTGTAAGCTTAACCGCTTGAGGAAAAGATCCTAGCCAAATGATGAAGAGGGAAGGTCCAAAGTTCAATAGGGAAAACTTTGGTATATGGAAAGATAGGATGAAGATATTCATCAAAATCATGGGTGTTTAACATTGGAGTTATGTTGAAAATGTATATGTTGTTCCTACTGGTACTCTCACCGATGACCAAAAGAGAGAGATACAAGAAAATGGGCAATTCATGGAAGCCCTCATCAGTAGTCTATCTGACATTGAGTTTATTGATGTTCAAGACAAGGCAAATCCCAAAGAAGTATGGGATGCTCTTGAAAATATCTATGGTGGTGATGAGCATGTAAAACAGGCTAAGGAAGAGAGCTTGAGAGGAAAGTTTGAAGACATGAGAATGGTTGAAGGAGAGACCATTCAGCAGTATGGAATAAGAATCAAAATAGTTGTTGGAGAAATAAAGAGTGCAGGTGGCAAAATAGAAGATTCCACTGTGGTAAGTAAAGTCCTGAGATCCCTGTTGTTGGTCTATGCAATAAGGGTTACTGCTATTCAGGAGCTGGGATCAATAGACAAGTCTAAGGCATCCTTGGACTCCATCATAGCCAAGTTGACAGCCTATGAGCTAAATAGCTTTGATGGTAGTGTTCAAAAGTCAGAATCAGCTTTTAAAGCTTCTGCTATACCATCCAGAAAAGGAAAAGAGGCTAGCACTAGTGGGGAACCTAGTCAGAATAGAGAGATGAAGGATGAAGAGTTTCTGATGGAATTTGAAGCTCTTCTAGCCAGGAGATTCCCAAAAGGAACTGGTAAATATGAAGGTAAGCTACCTTTAAAATTTTTCTCCTGCAACCAGATAGGACATATTGCTATGAACTGTCCTAATAGTGACAACAAGGACAAACTGGAAAGGTTCAAAAAATTCAAAGGAGGAAACTGGAGAAATTGTTTTATGGCAGTTGATGAAGGTGTCACAGATGAGGAATCAGAAGATGAAGAGAATGAAGACATTGTGTTCGTTGTTGTAAAGGAAGATGTGATAAACAAGAAGGCTCTTGTCTCCCAGTTTGATGATTCCAATGAGTGGATCATTGACAGTGGCTGCTCTCACCATATGACTGGTGAACAGAGCAAGTTTCTATCATTAGAAGAGTATGATGGTGGTGTGATTCGCTTTGGCAATGATGCACCATGCATGGTCAAAGGCAGAGGGTCCATCTCCTTGAATGGAAAGAGTAGTGCTGACAATGTGTATTGGGTTGATGGTCTCAGACACAACCTTCTAAGTGTTGCCCAGTTAAATGACAGTGGACTCACTCTGCAATTCAAGAATGGAGTTTGCAGAATCAAAGGTAAAGATGGTAAATTGGTAGCCACCGGCATGCAGACTAAAGGTAACCTTTTTCATCTCAATGCTAATATAAGTAAATGTCTTATGGCTAAGCTTGATGATAGCTAGATATGGCATAGGAGATTCTGCCATGTGAACTTTGACAACATTGTGAAGGCTAGTAAGATCAAGGCAATTAGAGGGTTGTTGGTGCTGAGCAAACTGGATAATACCTTGTGTAGAGAATATCAATTGGGGAAAATGTCTTCCTCAACTTTTAAAGGTAAATCTTTCACTGTTGACAACTTGCTTGATCTTGTGCATACTGATTTATGTGGTCCTATGAAAACTAGAAGTGTGCAGGGTGATAGGTACTTCATGATTCTCATTGATGACTACTCAAGAATGATGTGGGTCACATTCTTGAAAGACAAGTCTGAAGCTTTTGGGAAATTCAAAGCTTTCAGAGTATTAGTGGAAAAGGAAAGCGGTAAAAGGATCAAGTATCTTAGAACTGATCAAGGAGGGGAATTCACTTCCAGTGAACTCAACAAGTACTGTGAAGAATTTGTCATCAAGAGACAGCTATCTACCCCCCGGACTCCACAACAAAATGGCCTAGCAGAGAGGAATAACCAGACTATGGTTGAAGTAGCTAGAACTATGTTGATCCAAGGAAAGGTTGCTCACACCTTTTGGAGAGAAGCGGTGAGCACTGCAGTTTACACTATGAACCGGGTACTCATCAGAAAGGGCAAGGACAAAACTCCTTATGAGTATTGGACTGGTAAGACCCCTGTGGTAAACTATTTTAAGGTCTTTGGTAGCAAATGTTACATCAAGAGGAGTGAACATCAGGGCAAATTTGAAGCTAAATGTGTTGAAGGAATATTTCTAGGATATTCCACCAAGAATAAAGCTTTCAAGTGCTACAACAATAGGACTCAGAGAATTATGGAAAACATCAATGTAAGAGTTGATGAATCCTCTAAGAAGACTGAGAAAACCGACAGTGAGCAAGTTGTAAATGAACCGGTTGTAACCTTCTCGGAACCGGTTGTCAGTCAACTGAGCACCAGTAACAATGTTCCTGAACCGGTGAATGTTGATACTGATGAAGATAAGGATGAAGAAGAAAAGCAAAAAGAACAAATTAAGACCATTCCTCAGTATGTCAAGTTGAATCATGATCCCAAGTGAATCATAGGTGATAATGATGCAGGAATCCTTACCAAAAGAAAGATCAAAGAAAACTTATGTATGATCTCTGAATTTGAGCCTAAATCATTCAAAGAGGCTCATAATGATGAAGACTGGATCAAGGCAATGGGAGAAGAACTTGACCAGATAGAGAAAAATGGTACATGGTCCTTGGTACCCAGACCAGAGCATAAAAATGTCATTGGCACCAAATGGGTGTTCAGAAATAAGTTGAATGAGGATGGCACAGTGATTAGGAATAAAGCTAGACTGGTATGCAAAGGATATGCTCAAGAAGAAGGTGAAGACTATGGGGAAACCTTTGCTCCTGTAGCCAGATTGGAAGGAGTTCATATGCTTCTTGCATATGCAGCTTTTAAGAGATTCAAGGTATATCAAATGGATGTAAAATTTGCATTCCTAAATGGTGTACTTGAAGAGGAGGTATATATTGAGCAACCAGATGGGTTTACCCTATCTGAAGATAGTGACATGGTATGTAGGCTACAAAAAGCATTATATGGTTTAAAGCAAGCACCTAGGGCATGGTATGAGCGCCTACATTCCCATCTTGTGAAGATTGGATTTGAGAGAATAAGTGAAGATAGCAATATCTACTTGAAGTTTGAAGAAGATCAGATCCTGATCTGTGAAGTTTTTGTTGATGACATCATCTTTGGTGGAGATGACAAGATGAGTCATGAGTTTGCTGATGAGATGAAGAAAGAGTTTGAAATTTCACATATAGGGGAGATTAAGTTCTTCATTGGATTGCAGATCCAGCAAATGAAAGATGGAATCTTCATCACTCAGTCCAAATTTGTTAAAGAGGTGTTGAAGACTTTTGGCATGGAAGATAGCAAACCGGTTGGTACACCGATGGTGACCAGTTGCAAATTGACAAAGGAAGATGATTCCGCACTAGTTGCTGAGAAGGAATATCGATCAATGATTGGTAAGTTGCATTATGTAGTGCATAGCAAGCCGGATATTGCACATGCAATTGGCATCACTGCAAGGTTCTAGAAGAGTCCAAGAGAATCTCACTTGAGTGCACTCAAGTGGATTCTTAGGTATCTGAAGGTAACAATTGACTATGGATTGTGGTACCCATACAACAATAATTTCAATCTGAAAGTATTCACAAATGTTGATTGGGCCGGTAATGTGGATGATCGGAAGAGCACAACCAGTGGTGCATTCTTTCTCAGTGGTAGATTGGTCTCATGGATGAGTAAAAAATAGAGTTGCATCTCTTACTCTACAGCGGAAGCGGAGTATGTTGCAGCTTTCATGAACTGCACTCAGACAATCTGGATGAAGCATGTACTGGAAGGCTTCAAGATCCCTGTATCTGAACCGGTAAGTATATTTTGTGATAACACAAGTGCTATCAATATATCAAAGAATCCGGTTTTACATTCTAGAACCAATAATTTTGAGCTTAAGTATCATTTCTTGAGGGAAAAGGTTCAGAATAAAGAGATTGCACTGGAACATGTGTCCAGTAAGGAGCAGTTAGCAGACATATTCACCAAGCCTCTCCCAAAGACAACATTTGTGCATTTGAGAGGTGAATTAGGGGTATTGCCCCTTCAGGAGGTGAACTAAAAGTGGTTGTTCCACATCAGTCAGGTACTAGATAGACAAATCTTTGGTTGATTGGCGTGTTTAAGGATGCTACTCCTCAGGGGGAGTAGCATGAGGAAACAGTGATGATTGTACCTCCACTTTGGCATTGTTGTCAAAGGGGGAGAAGAAGTGAAGCGAAAAGATATCTGCAGCAAATGGGGAGAAGATGTGAAGTAGAGAAGATATCTTTTGTATATTGCCATCAATGCCAAAGGGGGAGATTGTTGGCATTATGTGAACCAGCATGAGCATTATGTGAACCGGCATGAGCCTTATGTAAACTGGCATGAAGACATAATGATATTGTATGTTGTCAATGATGTCAATATGAGACAGTGTGTGAACTGGCACATGAGATAAGTGAAGAAAGAGATACCGGCATATGTGTGAACTAGTATATGCCAAAGTGAAGCGGCACATTTGTTCAAAGTGAACCGGCATGCAGTTATGGGAACCGGCACATGGAAGCACTGTATGACTACCAGTTGGTAAGGCAGCTTCCACTTCGGGGTTTCTGGTTGGAGTATCTCAAGTCTGAGTGACTCAATTGGTGATCTTTGTGTGATGAGTTAGTAGTATGATGGAGGATAGATCGTGTTGCCACGTAAGCTCTGTGCACGTGAAGGATCTTGCATGAAGAAGACTATTCCTATCTACCTCGGGAATGTGCGAAGTTTGTCAAATGGTGATAACACGTGATGGGTTATCAACTGCGATGAAAATGGTGGATAATGGACGATGGAGAATGTCTTGAGATCGACTCAAGATTGGTGCATTTAATGCAGTATGTTTCAATGGTCAAGATCAAACCGTTTGAATTGTTGAACCTAACAGGTTTAAGGTTTAAGATTTTGCTACTGACTTGTATGTTCCCTATAAGGTCGATGTTAGGTTTCTGTCTGAAGTTGTTGGCAAAAGTTGTGAGTGTGTATCCAATGAAAGTGACACAAGATTCTTGCCAGACCATAGGAGAGAAGAGATACCTGCAAAGCGTATGTGCAGAAGGAAAAGAGGAACCTTAATAGATCTGTATTAGTATTAAGTGTTGTTATCAGATCATTGTAATACCTATTGATCTCTAACCACTTCAACAGTTGTAAAATCCCCTAATAGGGTAGCCTTAACTCGCTTGATTGAAAATCCCTTAAATCGGGTGGTCTTAACCGACTTGCTGTAAATCCCTTAACCAGGTAACTCAAAGCTAATGAGTTTTGAGAAGCTAGAGAAGCTTAGGAGATCCTTTCAGCTATTGAGTTCTTAAAATCCTCTAACAAGGTGACCCTACTGGGTTTAACCCTTAACCAGGTATCCCTTAACTGGGTGATCCCTAACAGGATCAGTTCCTACCAGAACCTATTGTAATGTTCTTAACCGGACAAGGCTCCTAACAGAGTGGACTTCTAAAGAGTTCAAAAAGCAGCTTGTGGGTATTCATCCCCACCGTGGTTTTTCCCAATTGGGTTTCCATGTGAAAAATATGTGTGTCATGTGAAATGCTTTTTGTGTTGTGATGCTTTGTTTTATTTGTTATGCACATGAAGGTTCTATGTTTTATGCCTGTCTATAAAACATATTGAACTCACTGTTGTGAAGATTTGATAGTTAAAGTCTACTAGTTCATGCATGTGAATATTATGATAATGTGGTATTGAGCTAAGAGAAAAGCTTAGTGAGTGACCGGTTCATGACTGATTGAGCTATACTAGATGCTACCAGTTGCACTCTATTTTACTGGTATCTTTGTTTATCAGTCATTGTGAGTGTTTGTTGTCTAACCGGTTTTGGACTGTATTTGTGTCTGTACTGATTCACCCTCCCCCTCTCAATACCGGTTTGGCACTAGTGGTTCATCATTGAGTTATCAGGTTACTATTTTCGGCAAGGTTACTATTTTTAGTAAGTTTTTATTTGTGCATTTATCAACCTAAAAATTTACCCCCAAAAGAAGAACTGGAAAATATAATGTTTGGAGAAAGAATCATCTCAATATCATGTATTGTTTGGTAGACATTAATGTTTCAAGGTTAAAAAAACCTATTTAAAAATATTCAACTTGAATTTTGGACCTTTTAATGATTGAGTGGGACCTTGATGAAAGTATGATCAATTATTGATTTGGGATAAGTATGATGTAGATCTCTTTGAGATCTTTAGTTTTTAAAAAATGGGGCTCAATTGTGTTCCTAGATCAAAACATATTGCCTCTAGAAGTTGTGTCGCTTTAGGAGGAAAAATTGAAAAATCTCAAAATATATCAATGAACACCAAAACCCATTTTGGGTATATTCTTAGCATATTCCATTATGGAGAAAAAGGATGTAAAAGTGGTCGTCCTCAAAAAGATGGAGTTACACTTTCTATAACATTCTAGGGCAATTAAACAACATGATACAAAGAAGTCAAACAAGGGGGTTACAAGGGACAATTCCAATATTGCAGATTATGGCTATGGCTTGTAGATTATTGTAATGAGAAAGCCCGTGTGGTTGTAGCATGTTATTTTCTAAATGTTATAATTCTGAATTGGGAAAAGATTTATATGGTTAGATGGATCAAATCAAACCAAAGCATAATCTAAAGCTAATCGCAAAGTTTTGAAACAATTATGCTAATCTATCTTAATCCTGGCAATACAGACACTAGAACAAAATGTAAACAACAAGAAAACTAAATACATATATCACCATTCCTCCAATGTGGCTCCATTGTTATTTATTTATCCTCTAATTGATGTTTCTCTCATCATGCAAGTGCAAGTATGAATGAAATTAAGGGTGATAGAAAGGATAACTCAAAAATGTGATTATAAGATGAAATTATTTTAACTAAATGAAATTTATTAAATGAGACGATTAAGGTTTCTTGAAAGTTAGATAGAATAACAATGCATAAAAATAGATGAATTGATTGAAATAGAAGCCCAAATTTATAGAAAACTGGAGACTTGATAGACAAATAGGATCACAAAGATTTTTGTTCAGGTGGACAGACTAGATTGAGCACATGACGAAGCTACCATTCGAGGAAGGATGAAAGAGATGAGGTAAAAGAGAAGAAAAGGCAAAAATAAAATTTTTCAAGAATGCATACCTCATTTTCAAATTTAAAATTAAGATTAATGAGATATTACCAAAAAGATGTTTTTTTGAAATCTAGGAGAGAGATTAGCTTCCCTTTTTTGAAAATTAGGAAGATAATAGGAAAAAGAAGAGAATATCCTCATATGAGAGGATATTTTAGAGATAATTTAATATATAAAATTTATTAAATATCTCATGGCAAAAAAGTAGATAAGAATAAATAAATAAATAAATAAAATTTATTAATTATTCTAATTGGGAAGAAAATAAATACATGATGCGGGACCATCCCCAGTTCATAGCAATCTTGCATCAACCAGAAAACATTTTCCTTTCTGTTTTATTTTTTTCTTTTTGCAGTTTCAGTTTTCCTTTCTGTGTGTCCTGTTTTGGCTCATCAGATCTTGTGGATTTGGATTCTACTTGAAGACTTGATAATCTTTCTTTCTTTCAGACCCCATCTCATTTGGATCACTTATCGGCAAGATATCACTACCAATTTCCATGACAGTTTCTTGTTACCAGTTGTTCCTTTGATACTGGTTGCCTAAGACCTATTCTAGTGATCTATTAGAACCCATTCCAAATCTTGCAGAGCCTTGGATGTAGATTTCAATGTTCCTTATCATGTGACCGACCTTTTCCCATGATCTACATTTCATCCTTTGGATTTTCTGGAGGAATCTCTTGGTGGAGGTCGACCTTGTTCATTTTGCACATTAGGTCTTGTTCTTCGAGTTTTGATCCCATTTGGGTCGACTGGATCCTTTGGATCCATATATATATTTGTAATCATGGTTTAGAATGAAATCAATTAGAATCAATCAGAGTATCAGATAGATAGATTGTGCGTAGAAGATAGATCTTTCAATTCAAGGTCTCGGTTGTGACCTATTCTACCAAACCTATGTGTCGGTATGTTGTAACCCGGTTGTTACCGGTTGGATGTAATAAAATTTCATACAATAAAAATATATGTTCTCCATTTCCTCCATCATATCTGTGTGTTTATGTTGTGTTTACTCTTGCTGACCAGTCTGGATTGATCTCTTTAATGTCCCTCCTTGCTGATGACTACTTCAAGTGGTATCAGAGTGAAGTTTCTTTCTGGAGGTTGCGTGTCCTGAATTTTTAGTTGTAGGGTGGTGGATTGTGGATCTGACCTACAATTGCAAAGGACTAGCATGATTCAATGGAGCAAAGAGGAACCCGGAATGGTGGAGCATGTGGGAATGCAAACACTGTTGTGATGGAGATGCTACAAGGAATAGCAGCCTAGTTAGAAGCCGTGGAGAGATCCAAGAGAAGAGGCCAACATATTGAAGATGTAATTGAAGATGAAGGAGAAGAAGCCTCAGTAGAACAAGTAAACCTATCGGCAGTTGATCTAGATGAAGAAAGGTTTTTAAGGGTTTTGAGTAGGGAGAACACTAAACCTCATTTTACCCCACTGGAATATGATGGGAAGTTAGATTCAAATGAATTGATGGATTGGATCTCAAAGATGGAGAATTATTTCTATTTTGAAAACACTGTAAAAGAGAGGAAGGTGAAATATGCATGTACCCAGTTGAAAGGTCATGCATCTCTTTGGTGGGACCATTTGCAAGTTGACAAACAAAGAAGAGGTAAGGAAAAGATTAAGACATGGGATTGGATGATTGCTAAGTTGAAATCAAAGTTTGTATCGACAAATTATCAAGTGGATTTGTTCTTAAAGTTGCAAAATCTGAGATAGAAGGAATCTAGTGTGAGGAAGTACACCGAAGCATTTTACAAGTTGAACATCAGATCTAGACATGTTGATGACAAAGTTGAACGAATTGTAAGATATTTGAACAGATTGCGGATGTCTATAAAAGATGAGCTTAGTATGATCAAATTGGAGAGTGTTGAAGAGGCTTACTAGTATGCATTAAAGGCTGAAGAGAAATTGAACAAAAGACATGAGCAGAGACAAAAAGGTAGAGGTGGAAGGTTTACCAGAGGAAGATTTAAAGGAGGAAGAGGAACCAGTATAGATCAGAATAAAGACAAGGAAATCAACAAAGAATGTAATTCATACCGGAAGGATGATAGAAATTTCTATCAGAGGAAAGAACCAAATGGTTACCAGAATGAGAACTTTGGAAGACAAGATAAGAGGACATTTAGAGGAACCTTCTTTAAGCATGGAGGAGAAGGACACCATGCATTTGAGTGTAAGAAGACAGAGGCTACTGGAAGGGAAGCAATGGTGGAATAAAACCCCACTGGATCAGACAATAAACTGGAAGATGGAGAACTGTTAATGATGAGGAGAGCTTTGTGACATATCGGAGGAGATGAAGAACCCTTGTAGAGGAAGAATCTATTCAAAACTAGATGTAAGGTACCTAGTAAGTGTTGTAAATTTGTTATTGATAGTGGTAGTTTAGATAATCTTGTTTCAGAAGAGATGGTGAATAAGTTGAAATTGGAGAGGTTGAAACACCCTAAACATTATCAGATAGCATGGATTCATTATGAACATAAGTTGTTAGTAAGTGAACAGTGTTTAGTGAAATTGAAAATTGGGAGTTATCATGATGAAGTTTTGTGTGATATTATGCCTATGGATATTTATCATCTTTTGTTGGGTAGACCTTGGCAGTTTGATAGATAGGCGAAGGAAGAATACATACACTATTGTGGCCAATGGGATGAAGAAAACCTTGTTACCTTTGGAGGAACCTTTGAAGAATGAATTCTGCATGAATACTAGAATCTGTTTAGTAGATGAAAGGAAATTTATGGATGGACTGAGACATGAGAATGTGTGTTTTTCCTTAATTCCTAAGAAGATAGAGAGACCAGAACTAGAAGGAGAGCACCCAAAAGAGATAAGATATTTGCTAACAGAATATGAGGACATCATTTTAGATTAAGTACCTGATGGATTGCCACCTGTTAGAAGTATTAGTCATTGCATGGACTTGGTTCCTGGAGCTAGTTTGCCTAACAAAGCTGCACACCGGTTAATACCGCATGAGAATGAAGAACTGAATAGACAAGTGTAGGAGTTGTTGAAGAAAGGTTTGATCAGGGAGAGTCTAAGCCCTTGGGCAGTACTAGAAGTATTATCACCTAAGAAGAATGGATAATGGAGGATGTGTAACGATTCAAGAACAATAAACAAGATCATAGTGAAATATAGGTTTCCTTTGCCTAACATCGATGACATAATGGACTATTTGAGTGGAGCAAAATACTTTACAAAGATAGATTTGAAGAGTGGATATCATCAGATTAGGATCAGAGAAGGTGATGAGTGGAAGACAACATTTAAGACAAATGAAGGACTATATGAATGGTTGGTGATGCCTTTTGGATTGACTAATACACCAAGAACTTTCCTTAGGCTGATGAATGAGATATTGAAGAAATTATTGGGTAAGTTTGTTATTGTGTATTTGGATGACATTCTGATTTTTAGTAAAACAAGAGAGGAGTATTTGTTGCAGTTAAGACAAGTTTTGTAGAGGTTGAGAGAAGAAAAGTTGTTGATCAATATCAAGAAGTGTCCTTTCATGAAGGATGAGTTAGTCTATTTAGAATTTGTGATATCTAAGGATGGTTTGAAGATGGACCCTAAGAAAGTGAAAGCCATTGTTGAGTGACCTACACCGGAAAGCATTGGGGAGGTAAGATCATTTCATAGATTGGATAGTTTTTACTGAAAGTTTATTAGAAATTTCAATTCAATTTATAACCCCATGGCTAAGACCATGATAGGAGATTGAAAGGAATTCAAGTGGACCACCGAAGCAAAAAAAAGTTTTGCATTGTTGAAATAGAAAGTGACTGAGCATCCTATGTTAGCTTTACTGGATTTCAATAAAGTATTTCAAGTGGATTGTGATGCAAGTGGAACAACAATAGGAGTAGTCTTGAGTCAAGAAGGGAGAGCAGTAGCCTATTTCAATGAGAAATTGAATGATGCCCAGAAGAGATATTCAGTGTATGATCAGGAATTTTATGCCATAATTCAAGCCTTGAAGAAATGGAGACACTACTTGTTTCCTAAGGAGTATGTGTTGTATACAGATCATCAAGCTTTGCAGTATTTGAATAGTTAGAGTAAGTTGAATCAGAGACATATGAGATGGGTATAATTATTGCAAAGTTACACCTTTGTGTTGAATCATCCAAGTGGAAAATCTAACAAAGTTGTTGATGCATTGAGTAGGGGAAGGAATTTGTTGACTGAGATGAGAGTGACAATATTAGGTTTTGAAGATTTGAAAACCTTGTATGATGAAGACCCAGATTTTGCAGAACCTTGGAAAACATGTAGAGAACCGATTATGGTTGATAGGAGCAAATGATTGGATTATTTCATTTAGGATGGGATGTTATTCAAGGGAGTTCAGTTGTGTATACCTAAGAGTTCCATGAGAGAGAACTTGATAAAAGAGAACATAGTGGAGGTTTAGCTGGATATTTTGGCATTGACAAAACAATTGCATTAGTGAGTGAGTAGTACTTTTGGCCCCAGATTCATAAAAATGTTAAGAGATATGTGTAGAGTTGTAGAGTTTGTCAAGTTGCAAAAGGTAGTAGTCAGAATGTGAGATTGTATAAACCTTTGATAGTACGGATAAAACCTTGGGAGGATATAAGCATGGATTTTGTGCTTGGATTGCCTAAGACACCAAGAGGGAATGATTCTATATTTGTGGTAGTGGATAGATTTTCAAAGATGGCTCATTTCATACCTTGTAAGAAGACATCATATGCATTGCATGTAGCATACCTATTTTTCAAGGAAGTGGTGAGATTGCATGGATTACCTAAGAGCATTGTTTCAGATAGAGACACTAAATTTGTTGGCTAGTTTTGGAGAACAATTTGGAAGAAGATGAAGACAAGTTTGAAGTTCATTTCTACTTTTCATCCACAGACTGATGGACAAACAGAAGTTGTTAACTAGAGTTTGGGAAACTTGTTGAGATGTTTAGTGGGAGATAAAAATGGAAGTTGGGATTTGATCCTTGCACAAGTAGAGTTTGCCTCCAACAATTCAGTGAATAGAAATACTAGAAAAACACCTTTTGATATTGTTACCGAAGTGCACTATAGAGGAATATTAGAATTAAGAGACATTAGTAGTGAAGACCGGAAGACTTCAGAAGAAGAAGATTTTTTAGATCACATGGCAGCATTGCATATTCAAGTTAAACAACATTTGGAAGACATGAACAACAAAAATAAGGAGAAGGCATATCAGAAGAGGAGACATAAGGAATTTGAAGTTGGCAATGAAATGATAGTATATTTGAGAAAAGAGAGATTTCTGGTTGGAACTTATAATAATTTGCAGATGAAGTTTGGACCTTGTAAGATTTTGAGGAAGTTCAGTTCTGGAAATGCATATGAAGTGGAGGTACCAAATAGTCTAAGTATTTCTCCTAGATTCAATATTGCAGATCTTCATGAGTACCATGAACTAGAATTCAGTGAGGACAGTGTTATAGACCTTGAGAAAAAAATTGCATCAGAAGGAACCGGATCAGATTGAAGAGATTTTGGACAGTAGGATTGGGCGTAGTACCTGGACCGGTCAGTACAAAGAATATCTTGTGAAGAGGAAGGGCAAACTAGTTGAAGATTCATCTTGCATTTCTCAAGTAGAGGTAGACTGCCTTGGTTTCCCTCTAACCCCAGCAAAGTGAGAGGCTCACTTTTTCTTTAACCTTAGATGTCTGATATAGGAGCATCCCTGGTTCACAACAATCTTGCATCAATGAAAAAACATTTTCCTTTATGTTTTGTTTTATGTTTGCAGTTTTAGTTTTCCTTTCTGTGTGTCCTAGTTTTGGCTCACCAGATCCTATGGAGTTGGATTCTACTTGAATACTTGATCATCTTTATTTCTTTCAAACCACATCTCATTTGGATCACTTACCGGAAAGATATCGCTACCGGTTTCCATGATAGTTTCTTGTTACCAGTTGTTCCTTTGTTACCGGTTGCCTAAGACCTATTCTGGTGATCTACCAAAACCCATTCGGAATCTTGCGGAGCCTTGGATGTATATTTCAATGCTCCTTAGTGTGTGGATGGCCTTTTCCCATGATCTATGTTTCATCCTTTGTATTTTCTAGAGGAATCTCTTGGCGGAGGCCGACCTTGTTCATTTTACACGTTAGGTCTTGTTCTTCGGGTTTTTATCTCTTTTGGGCTGACTGGATTCTTTAGATCAATATATATATGTGTAATCATGCTTTAGAATGAAACCAATTAGAATCAATCAGATTATTAGATAGATAGACTGTGCATAGAAGATAGATCTTTCGATTCAAGGTCTCGATTGTGACCTATTCTATCGGGCCTATGTGTCAGTATGTTGTAACCCGATTGTTATTGGTTGGATGTAATCAAATTTCATGCAATAAAACTATCTGTTATGCATTTCCTCCATCATATATGTATGTTTCCATTGTGTTTACTCTTGTTGACCGGTCTGGATTGATCTCTTTGAGGTCCCTCTTCACTGGTGATTGCTTCAAGACAATAAATTATTAAAATAAATTTACTAATTTAATAAATGTATTTATGAGATTAATTAGATAATGAATTTAATTAACCAAAGGAGAAAAAATGAGAATAAATAAATTATTTATTTAATTTATTTATTTGACTATAGAAGAAATGTTAGTAGTTAGAGGTGTTAATTAATTAAACAATTAATTAAACCTAATGTAGTGCCCTCCCATATCACACTGTTTTATGATACTTTTGATAGATACTTATGAATTTATTTATGATTATGATGTTTCTAGTTAGATGTTAGACATTTCATATTGACATTTGATACATTATGGTTTTATGGGGATGATGATATACTTAGCACTATTATGATGATTGGATTACATGATTGGTTAGTTATGCGAACTCATTATATGCATGTTGTGGCTTATATTTATTATGATGATGTTGTGTTATGTGCTAACCCTACTTCATGCTTATATTGGATGTAATGATGTTGTCGATGATGTTTATTAATCCTATGAGGATCTGGTTAATACTAAGAGGGGGGGTGAACTAGTATTAATACCAATTAAACTTAAACTCAAAATCAAACTTATTTTAGCTTATCTCGGATCTGAAAATATCTCAACTTCTATAATCAGATCTAATAACCTCTTTACCAGATTTTCTTAACACATTAATCAAATCATTTACCAATACTTTCACCACCAAAGTAATCATATAAACTTTATCAATTACCAATTCATCAACCTTATCAATAAGATCAAAAAATTTCTCAAACAACTTCTTATCAGGTTTGGTAACCTCTGATAAATTTCTGATAAAACATCATAAGTGGTTTCTCAGAAATAATGCATGAAATGAAATATAAACAAGAACATCATATTAAAAACATTCCACACATGAACACCATAAGTTTTCGACGTGGAAACCCAAATAGGGAAAAAACCACGGTGGGAGTTGGCACCCACAAATAATTGTACTCTTTCAAAGTACACCTTGTTAGGATCTTAGCCTTGTTAGAAGCTTACAATACACCCAGTTAAGAGCACACCCTGTCAGGAGTCACCCAGTTAGGGGATTTGCCTTGAAACTCAATTAGGAGCTTGATGATCTGTTAGGATAAACCTTGTGAGAGGAATTAACACTCTTTTGAGAGCTTCCTTGTTAGGGGACCTAAATGATTAAGGCCTGTTAGAACCTACCCGGTCAAGGGATTTAGCCTGCTACAATTGTTAGGGAACAACAGTAAGAAAATGATCTATTTTCTTGCACTTCTCTACTTGCTTGATCAAATCTAGTTATACACAACACTTTGCAACTCTCAGGCATATTAAAAAATTCAATTGGATGGCTTAACACATTCTCTAAGACCACTGACTCAATAAAAATCAATTGTGTCGACATAAATATCCATCTCAACTAGGTCGGCCACAAAACCTAATTACATCAAGAATTTACAATAAGATCACAAAAGATCATCGTAGATCACTATCCAGATCATAACAACAAATTACAATGCAATATAAATCATTGATTGATCATAACTCATCATGCGATCTATATCCTCAAAACACTCTCTAAAGTATTTCGTTGGTTTCCAAGAAAATCTTCCTTGAATCGTGCTAAAACAGCTATTAAATCTTTCACGTGAGTTATGTCGTGCTACCAGCTATAAGTAGACTCGCTATTGATCATCGCCAAAACATAAATCATTACCAGTTTGAAGATTTCTTCACCGGTCCTTAAACACTACTAAAACCTTAGCAAAACTTCATCAGGAATTGAAACACGCCTTTCGGTAATCATCACAAGTTTTGGTTCCGATCACATTCATCTTTCCATGATACAAGGTCACCATCCAAACCACAAATCACCAATCATTGCCAATCGACCAATCTGATCAAAACAATTCTAGTTTACCGGTTAAAGTCCTAATTAACAAAATTTAAATCACTGCCGGTAAGCCCTGTCTTCCGATAAACCAAATCACTTAGATGATAAACAAAACATCAGGAACATCAATTTCCAGAAATGACAACACAAATAGTTGATCATGTCATCTATTCATAGAATCTCAATCTCTTCATCACAAATTGACTTCTATCCTTTACCGGTGCAATTATCCAACTTCAACTGCATGACCTAATCTGCATCAGATATGCCAAATTCCAACAATCTCCCCCTTTGGCATTCATGGCAACACTAATCAGATACACAATCATAATACCATCGTCATCAACAACTTGCTTGCCAATATCACATGATCTGTCCTTTACATCTCCCCCTAAACCAATGCTTCACTCAATCGGATCTTCAACTTCTCACATGTCTGCCAAAACTGATTTCTATCCATTTCCTCTCCCCCTTTCACATTAATGCCAAAGATGTAAACGTGTCACTTGTGATTAATTTTTTTTCTGCCTCTTTCACCATCTCTGCTACATAAATTAGAAAATTATAACAGAGCATTAAATCAAAATTTCACATCAGACTTGCTCCTTTAAGGAGTAGCTTGTACCTTCACCAATCCTTAGTGTAAAATAAACATGAAATCCACAGGATTGATGGATCTCCATCATTCTATTTCTTTCAGTGTAGAGGTTTAACCCCTAGTTTACCTCTAAGAAACTCAAAAGTAGCCTTTGGTAAGGGTTTAGTAAAGATATCAGCCAGCTGATCTTTACTCTTCACATATTCCATCTTCAATTCCTTACGTTGAACTCTTTACCTTATGAAATGATACTTCAATTAGATGTGCTTGGTTCTAGCATGTAACACAAGATTTTTAGAAATATTGATTGCACTTGTATTATCACAATAGATAGTCACCAGTTTTGACATATCTATCTTGAATCCTTCTAGCACATGTCTCATCCATATTGCCTGTGTGCAATTCATGGATGCAACAACATACTCAGCTTCAACTATAGATTGAGAAACACAAGTTTGTTTCTTGCTCATCCATGCCACTAATCTTCCTCCAAGTAGAAAAGCTCCACCGGTTGTGCTTTTTCAATCATCAACATTACCTACTCAATCAGCATCAGTAACGACATTCAAAGTAAAATCACCTTTATAGGGATACCATAAACCATATTCCACTGTGCCTTTGAGATACCAAAAAATTCTCTTCACAGCCACCATGTGACTTTCTTTAGGTTCTTTTTGAAATCTTGCAACTAATCCAACATCATGAGCAATATTTGGTCTGCTATGGACAACATAATGTAGCTTGCCAATCATAGATTTGTACTCTTTTTCACTAACAATAGGGGAATCATCTTCTTTTGACAACTTGCAACTAGTCACCATTGGTGTACCTACTTCAACACCTCTTTGATATACTTGGTCTGACAAATAAAGATACCACCATCCAGTTGTTGGACCTGTAAGATAATAAAGAACTTAATTTCGCTGATTAAAGATATTTCAAATTCCTTTTTCATTATATCAACAAAGTCCATGCACATATCATCATTGCCACCAAAAATTATATCATCAACAAACGCTTCTGCTATCAGCATCTTGTCTCCATCAGTATTCAAATAAATATTGTTGTCCTCACTAGTACATTGGAATCCAATCTTGACCAAATGTGCATGTAATCTCTCCTACCATGCTCTTGGTGCCTACTTAAGACCATACAAAGCTTTGTGCAATTTTACACACCATTTCTTTATCATCGGTCAAGGAAAATCCACTAGGTTGTTCAATGTATACTTCTTCTTCTAGAATCCCATTTAAAAATGTTGACTTGACATCCATTTGGTAGACTTTGAATCCTTTATATGCAGCAAATGCCAGTAGCATTCTTACACCTTCCAATCTAGCAACAGGTGCAAATGTTTCACCATATTTCTCACCTTCCTCTTGAGCATACCCTTTGTAGACTAACCTTGCCTTGTTTCTTACAATCCTTCCTTCTTCATCCAATTTATTCCTAAAGACCCATTTTGTTCCAATTACATTTTTATCCTCTGGTCTAGGAATAAGTGACCATGTATGATTCTTCTCAATTTGATCTAATTCTTCATTCATTGCCTTCACCCAATCATCATCCTCTAGTGCTTCCTTAACTATCTTGGCTTCAATTGTAGACATCAAAAATGAATTCTCTCTCATCTTTCATCTGATTTTCACAATTACATTCTTATCACCAATTATCTATTCTTGTGAATGATTCAGTCTGACATATCTAGGTATTGCATGTGTCGATTATGCATCTTCTTCATCGGATTTTTCATCTTCACTGTCATCGCTCACTAGTTGAGCACCTAGTTTTGCATTTGCTGGTTGTTCATTATTCTTTGATTCTAGTTCAATTATCACAAACTTTTCCTCATTATCATCCTTTTCAGATTCAAATCTACTTGAACCTTCAAACTTATCAGATAAATCATCAACTTTTACATTATCACTTTCAATAATTTTCTTAGTCCTCTTATTGTAACATTTATATGCTTTACTCTTAGAAGAGTAACCAAGAAAAATTCCCTCATTGGATTTTGCATCAAACTTCTCAGTGTAGTTATCTCTTTTGATAAAACATTGACTTCCAAAGATTTTAAAATAACTAACACAAGGAGTTTTTCCATACCATAGCTCATAGGGTGTCTTATTGTTACCTCTTTTTACCAGTACTCGATTAAGAGTATATACAATAGTATAGACTACTTCTCTCAAAAACATTTTGGATACATTACTCTATAGTAACATAGTTCTTGCAGCTTCAACTATTGTTTTGTTCATTCTTTCTGCAATGCCATTTTATTGTGGTGTCCTCGGAGCTGACATATGTCTCTTTATACCCTGTTCATCACAATACAACAAATTCATTAGATGTGAATTCACCACCTCGGTATGATCTTAAACACTTCAAGTTCTTACCTATTTCCTTCTCAATCAGAGCTTTAAATGACTTAAATTTATTAAATGCTTCTGATTTCTCTCTTAGAAATGTTACCCACATCAATTTAGAATAGTCATCGGTGAAGATCATGAAATAACTATCACCATAATAACTCTTTGTTCTCATAGTGCCACAGAGATCAGTATGTACCAAATCTAAAACATTCTTAGAAATACCATTCTTTCTCTTGAAAGAAATAGAGATCATCTTACCGATTTGACAATCTTTACATATCACACTATCTGGTTTGACAAGTTGGGGTAATCCTCTTATAGCACTTGACTTTCTTATCTTAATCAGATTATCAAAATTAACATGACAACATTTGTTATGCCATAAGCAACTGTCATTCATTCTTGCAACCAGACAATTATTAACATTACTGTTCAAATGGAATAAGTTACCTCTAGTTTGCTTCCCGATAGAAATCAGTTCACCATTATTTCCAAGAATTCTACAGACTCCACTCTTAAATTCAAGTAAATAACCTTTATCATTGAGCTGACCAACACTTAAAAGATTATGCTTAAGACCATCAACCCAAAATACATCATCAGCATTACTCTTTCCATTTAGAGAGATAGAACTTTTACCTTTCACCATGCAAGGAGAGTTGTTTCTAAATCTAACAACACCTCCATCAAATTCATTAAGGGTTATGAACTTACTTTTGTCTCTGGTCATATGGTGTGAACAACCGTTGTCTATAATCCACTCATCATTATTCTCCATATGAGATACTAGTGCCTTTTTATCAAACAATTCCTCCTTCATAGCTACAAACACAATTTCTTCATTATCATCTTCTTCTTCCGACTCCTCATCAATCACACCTTCATGTACTACAACATAACAGTATTTCTTTCCATTTCCTTTGAATCTTCTAAACTTTTCTGTCTTATTGGTGTTAGGGTAGTTAGCAGCAATATGACCAATTTTATTACAAGAGAAACACTCCAAAGGTAGATTTCCTCTATACTTACCAGTGCCTCTTGGAAACCTCTTTGCTAACAATGCTTCAAGTTCCATCACTTGATCTCCATTGTCTTCATCTCCCCGGTTACTTCCATGACTTGTTCTGCACTCATGGTATATATATATATATATATATATATATTCCTTTTCTAGCAGATGAACCGGTAACATAAGCTTTAAATTCAGATTCAGTAGATTTTGTCACACACTATTGTCAAAACTATTTAATTCAAAAGTTGTAAGCTTACTAATAAATGAATCAACAATTAACTTATCCTTTGCAATAGATCTAAGTTCTTGGATTACTGATAATCTAATAACATACTGAGGTTGAAGAGTTCTGAGCATTCTACTTACTATTGTATCATCCTCTATTTTGCCTCTAGCACTCTTAATGCCGCCAACAACTTCTTTGATTCTTTGACCATACTATCCAATATTCTCTCCTTCAAGCATTCTCATGTCATCAAAATTTCCTCTCAAGCTTTCCTCTTTATCTCTTTGAACATGCTCATCTCCTCTATAGATTGTCTCTAACTTTTCCCAAACCTCACCTATAGTTTCCAATCCTTGAACATCAATATATTCTGAATCAGATAAAGTATTTACAATAGCTTCTAGGGGTTGCATGTTATCTTGCTAAAGTTCATCTGGTGTCAAGGGAGTAGTGGTAGGAGCAACATATGTCATTTCAACTTGATTCCAATATTGTGCACCAATACCTTTAATGTAGATCTTCATCCTGTCCTTCCAGATCTTGTAGTTATCCTTGTTGAACTTGGGACCCTCTTTCTTCATCATCTTGAATTCCTCAGAATATTTTCCTTAAGCGGTTAGGCTTTCTGCACAAAGAGGATTAAAGCTCTGATACCAATTGTTAATCCTATGAGGATCTGATTAATACTGAGAGGGGGGGTGAATCGGTATTAAGACCAATTCAACTTAAACTCAAAATCAAACTTATTTCAGCTTATCTTAGATTTGAAAATATCTCAACTTCTATAATCAGATCTAATAACCTCTTTACCAGATTTGCTCAACACATTAATCAAATCATTTACCAATACTTTCACCACCAAAGTAATCATATAAACTTGATCAATTACCAATTCATTAACCTTATCAATAAGATCAAAAACTTTCTCAAACAACTTATTAGTACCGGTAACCTTTGATAAATTTCTGATAAAACATCATAACTAGTTTCTCAAAAATAATGCATGAAATGAAATATAAACAAGAACATCATATGGAAAATAATCCACACATGAAAACCATATTTTTTTGACGTGGAAACCCAAATAGGGAAAAAACCACGGTGGGAGTTGGCACCCACAAATATTTGTACTCTTTTGAAGTATGCCCTGTTAGGAGCTTAGCCTTGTTAGAAGCTTACAATACACCTGGTTAAGAGAAGACCCTATCAGAAGTCACTCGGTTAGGGGATTTGCCTTGCAACTCGATTAGGATCTTGATGATTTGTTAGGATCAATCTCGTGAGAGGATTTAACACTCTTTTGAGAGATGCCCTATTAGGGGACTTAAATGATTAAGCCATGTTAGAACCTACCCAATCAAGGGATTTAACCTGTTGCAACTGTTAAGGAAGAACAGTAAGAAAATGATCTATTTTCTTGCACTTCTTTGTTTGCTTGATCAGATCCAGTTATACACAACACTTTGTAACTCTCAGGTAGATTACACACTTCACTTGGATGGCTTAACACATTCTCTAAGACCACCGACTCAATAAACATCAATTGTGTCGACATAAATAGCCATCTCAACTAGGTTGGCCATAAAACCTAATTACATCAAGAATTTACAATAAGATCACAAAAGATCATCGTAGATCGCTATCCAAATCATAACAACAAATTACAATGCAATATCAATCATTGATTGATCATAACTCATCACGAAAAATCCGATATGTATCCTCAAAACACTCTCCAAATCATTTTGTTGGTTTCCAAGAAAATCTTCCTTGAATCGTGCTAAAACAACTATTAAATATTTCATGTGGGTTGTGCCATGTTACCAACTTTAAGTAGACTCATTGTCGATCTCCGTCAAAACATAAATCATTACCGATTTGAAAGTTTCTTCACTGGTCCTTAAACCCTACTAAAACCTTAGCAAAACTTCATCTAAAACACGCCTTTCGATAATCATCACAAGTTTCAGTTCCGTTCACATTCATCTTTCCATGATACAAGTTCACCATCCAAACTGCAAATCACCAATCATTGCCAATCGACCGATCCGATCAAAATAATTCTGCTTTACCAGTTAAAGTCTTAATTCACAGACTTTAGATCACTGCTGGTAAATGTTGGTATTTTGGTATGGTTTTGTCATTGATGTCAACACCTACTAAAACACTAGCACTTTGGAGATCCAGCAGCATTCACCGGCAAGCAAGTAACTATTGCACAGTTACTAGTATATGGTTCACTGGTAGGATATAATGATCGCCGGCACTTGGAATGGTATGGAAGTCACTTGGTAATGTCGAAGACATTGTGTGGACACTTTGTTTTGAAGAATTAATAATTGGTATAATCATATTTGCATATTTGCTTTTATCGGCAAATAGGTCCAGGGTTACCTAGGGTTACACTGGCAGGTTTGTCTTTTCCAGATCAGCATGGCACAATATGGAGATGATTTATTATTGTTGTAAATGAATTAAGCCGACATGTTTAATCGGATATTGCATCAGATATTATATTGCTTGTAAAATATTTTTATTGTAATATCTTGTAGAACTGACCTACTAAAATTAGTCCTAGGTTATGGTATAAATGTAAGATCTTATTTGTAAGATTGAATGTGGAATGCGAAAAAGAATTGTGAGAAGGTATATGCAAGATTAAACAGAGCTATACACGATGACATCATTTGAAGGTGAAGCTAGGTTTTTGTGGAAGCATATCAGCATTACACTGGTACTGAATCCAGCATATGAAGATGCTATTTTGTGCAATACATCCTTATTGGATTTAACCATCCAACTGTAGTTAGTGTGACTCCCATTTTGTGATTGAGCAGTGAGCTCTAGGCTGTTGGCCTTTCTGCATGTACAGACCCCATTTATGTACACTTACTATCTGCAGTAGTATCATCTGATTGTGGGTACGGTTTCCCACTATGGTTTTTCCCCTTATAGTGTTTCCACGTACAAATATTGGTGTTATGTGTTGTGGATGACTTTGTGTTTATGTTTCATGATCTGATCTGCATCAGTTATGCCAAATGCCAACAATGTTATGGTTGCCATGTTTGCATTATTATTGTGGATGTGGAAGAGACAATATTACACCACTCATTCATAAGCAGGGTGTGACATTGTGATTCTCTTTCACTTGTTTGTTTACCATATGTGTACATGAATATATTTTGTGTATGGGACATATGGTGTTATGCAGGTTGTAGGTACTAGACATCAACTCCACCTAACTCCATAGGTCCAAGTATGTCTCTAATTCCAATGGCAAGTTGATAGCAGATGGCATAAGGTCTTATCACACTTTAGGCTTAGTTTGTGTCTTGTCAATCCTATTGTTGTGGCTAGAGTTGGCTTTTTATGTGTTATGAGGTATTTTATTTAATTTATGTTTGGTTGATTTTATGGAGTTGTGTTAATTAATTGATTAATTAATTATTATGTATAGTTTATTTGTATAAAATCCATATTGATGGTAGTATGGATATATATAAATATATGTTTATTTATTGGGAGTTATAATAAATTAATGATTGTTTGGTGGGATTATATTGGTTAAAGCTTTATTTTTATTCGTGCATTTGATTAATTTAATTATTTAATTATTTGTTTATTATTTATTTGTTTGTTTGTTTGTTTGTTTGATTATTATTTGTTTACTTACTCCTTTTTACTCTTGATCTTTGGAAATTGCAATTGGTGATTATTATTTATTTTATTTTATTTTCTCTCAAATTTTGGGAATGGTTGTTATGATTATTAATATTAATATTAATATTATCATTAAGGTTACTATTGTGATGATTTATCAATATTATGCAATTTTTTTGGAAATAGTTTTTTCTATGAGGTTTTCAAAAAGAAGCTTTGGATCTTGAATTTGATTTTGGAAGAGGATTGTGTTGGCATATTGGCATAGTTGTTGATGACATTGATGAACCAGTATAAGGACTCTTAGTTATGATATAGTTGAGATGTTGTTTGATGACTTTATGATCGGTTTTTGTTGTCATTTATGGAAGCTGTGGTTACATTGTTCTATCATGTTATCTAAATTGTTTATGATTGACCAGAAAGCTATGGAATGGATTTAACAGTTAACTGGAAAATAGGACTTTAACTGGTAAATGTGAAACTATGTTATGCTTAAGTAATTGGATCTTGAGATTGATGAGGAATTTGGTATTGCGGTTTAGAATATGTGTTGATAACATTGTAATGAGGTTATGACCGGAAGCGCATCATGTTTTGGCTACTGGAAGTCATGTTTGTGATTGACTGATGTATTTTATGTAGGGTTTAAGAACTGGTATTTAAATCTTATAACCGGTAATGATTTTAAGTTCGGCGGTGTATTACATTATGTTTGTAAGATGGTGATGGCGTGGCTGAATCTGCGTGAAGTGATTAAATGTTGTTTTTGCGCGTACACGGAGTGAATTTATTGGGAATGAGTGAAGTACTTAGTAGAATGAGCTAAGTGTTTGAAAGTGTATCAAATCAATGTGCGGTGATTATTTGATGACTATAATTGATTTGTAATTTGTTGTAATGATCTATATGATGATATGTAATGAGTTGTAATGATCTATGATGTAAATCTTAGTCTGAGGTTAGGGTTTTGTAACCAACTAAGTTGTAAAGTCTATTTAGGGTAAGTTTGTGATGATTTACTGTGTCGGTGATCAAAGGCAGAGTTTGTGGCCAAACCTATGTGTGTGTTTACAAGAGAGAAGCAGATTGGATCAGGAAAGGATCTGTACAAGAAAGCAAAGAGTGCTATTTTCATATCATACATCTGTTGTTCCCTAACAGTTCCAACAGACTCAGAATCCCTTAACCAGATAGGTCCCAACAGGCCTGATTGTATAAATCCCTTCACCGAGTGACTCATTAGCTTGGGTTCTAAATCCTTTCACAATGTTACTCCTAACAGAGTAAATCTCCTAACAGGGCTGAGGTAAATCCCTTAACCGGGAGACTCCTAATAGGGTCTGCTCCTAACCAGGCTAGGATCCTAACAGGGTGCATTCTGAAAGAGTGCAAAAATATTGTGGGTACCAATTCCCACCGTGGTTTTTCCCATTTAGGTTTCCACATGAAAATCTTGGTGTTCATGTTTTGATTGATTTCTTTCATGTTAAGTTGATATCTTTCTATTGCATGCATGATATGGAACACTTAAATGAGAAGTTTGATAAATCTAATTAGTAGATTGATTTAAGTGGAAACTGGTACTGTTTATGATTTGTTTTGGTGAAGTACTGATAATTTTGGTTTAAGATTTTAGTTTGGTGTTAATACTAATTCACCCCCCCCCCCCTCTCAGTATTAACCAGTTCCTCACAAATAACAAATTGTTGCGTATGTCTTTGGGGATTGAAGTTACTTTTTAAATCTGCAATTTTGTTGAGATTTCGTTAGGAGCTTGTCGAGTTGCATTTTCAAACTTATTGTTCACCTTCTTCTTCAGTCCCATTCTTCAATCTTCATTATTCCAAGTTAGTGGTCCTGATCTTATTTTGTTTATGTGTTTTGAAAAAAAAATGCATGTTGAATGATTAAAAGATGTTTTTTATTATTCTGGAAGTTCTGTGTCCAATTTGTAATAGTTTGGTTTTTTTTTAAATACCGATTGGGAGATCCATTTGTTGGCAATTGACACTCATCCGATAAATTTTGATGCATGGATAATGGTTTAGGGTTGTCATTGATGGAAACTCTTCATGGAAATCCTATCTCATAGTCATGGTTTTTGGAAATCACTGGAGAAAGTGATCCAGTAATCTGTCTTTGGTATCTCAGGACAACAGAGCACTTTTGGTCCAGAAGCATTGTGGTGATTGTGGTAGTGAGATTCATTCATGAGATGATAGGGCCAACTTGTAGAAGTCATTTTGACATCATTTGATGGATCCACATATGTTTTGGTGATCCGGTCTAAGCCGACACCCAGTTACACGTTACATTCCATATTGTGTTGGCCAACTTGATGAATATTTTATTTTGTGGTTGCGGATATATAAGACTGGTGTGGAAGATATTTTTGGTGAGGACACGAGCAAGTTGTGATTGAGAAACCATTTTGGCCCAATTTCACATGTGCATTCTTGATCCGGTAGCTGACTGAGAAGCAGAACAGAGAAGAGTAGCAGAGGTGGTACCTTCAGATATTATGTACTTAACCCGAACTCATCCAAGCATAGTTTGATGCTATTTTGGAGTTCATTCATTGTAGTTATCAATGTAATTGATCTGTAAGTCAGTGAGACTTCCATATTGTAATTGAACCTTTGGTTCTAGGAACTGTGCCCGAATGCATGTGCATTCCCCTCATGTAATATTTATGTACTCCTAATCATAGTATATGAATATTGTGGGTTCCAATCCCACTGTGGTTTTTCCCTTTTCGGGTTTCCATGTAAAAAATCCTAGTATTATGATTTTGTGGTTGATTATCTTGTGTTTCTGCATTTTACTTTCCTGCATTTGCTTCTGGTTGTCTGAGAATAAGTTTGAAACTTTCTATACCAGTAGAACACTGATTCACCCCCCTCCCCCTCTCAATGTTCCTTGATTCCAACACCATTTTGTCTGAGATATGTTTTGTGAATGAAACTTATAGATCTTGTTCTTTATTCCATGTTGCGGAGCTATGTATATGGTTTCTTATGCCTTTATTTGCATTTGGTCATAGTCATTTTTCCATGTTTATCAATTTTTTGAGATAGTTGATAGTTCTTATTTTGTACCAAAGTTATATTTCATCTTCTATTGTGTATGTGCTAAACCTTTTGTCGTATGTGCTATACTGTTTAATGAATGTGCTATTTCGGTTAATGAAAGTGCTAGAGTATTTTATGAATGCACTACTTTGTGTATTATATGCACTATTTTATATTGTATATGCATTGTTTTGGATCTTAAAGGCACCATAATATTATGTAATGGTGCCAGAGGAATGAGAAAATGCATCAAATGTTCTTGTAAAATCATCATTTCTCTGTATTGACTATTTTGATTGATTTTCATAGTCTATGTTGCATCGTGTTAGACTAGAGGCTTAGTTTCAAGATTTTGTATCTTTCTATGTTATTTTTTCCAATTTGATTTGTTGGTTTCCTTGAGGAAGTTGTTGTAACCTTGTATTTTGTTTGTCGACTGTGTTATTGGTATCTTGACAAAATTGCTATGTATTTGTATTATTGTTTCATCGGATTTATGTTCTTGATTGTTGCAATGGATTATTTAAAATATGGTTTAAAGGATCATAATTGCTTGTGGGTTGATATTACAATTGAACAATTGGATTATTGTGTTGAAGATCAAAAGTTATTGACAATTTAGTTTTTGATATGGATCCTTTGTGATGGTGTACTTATGTGGATTTCATGAGATTCTTTATTTATGTTTTACCCTAGGTTTTAGGATCATGATAGGGGGAATGGCTTCCAAGTGGGTGTTGAGGCCCCTAAGTGGTTGCCAAGATATCCCATTGGAAGTTTCGTAATCAAGTGATAACCTTAAGAAATTAATCTAGGAGGGTTCGTTATTTTTCTCACATTAAACAAGATAATTGTGGTGCTCCACTCATGGCCTAGAGTTCTCGTACAGGCTCAGGATAAGATTGGTGAAGGCCTTGTTGGCATGACTATACTCCTTTTTCCTCATGAAAGGTTGAGTCTATTTTTCTTGCACATCAAATGGGTCTTGGGTCTAGATTTTTCAGAGGGTCAGACTGCTAGGATAACCCATGTTGGGGTATGTGATGACACTCTTCCCTAAATGTGTCCTAAAACCTTAGTCTTTATGTTTTGTGGTAGCCTTTCATGAGATTGTGCATTTTGGTTAGGCCTATGTTTTGTGTTTAAGCCTTGTTTTGTAATTTAGCCTATGCGTTGTGATGTTAGTTTTTGTTGTATTTTAGTCTATGTTTTATGTTCCTTGGAGGTTAGGTGTTAGCCTAGATTTAGAGTGTGTGTGAGACCTTAAGTCATTCTCTGGGACATGAGGGGTGGACCTTTTTGGTTCCACATGGTTGGGTGATTTGATGACTTCTTCCATTGGGATTTTCTTCATTGGATGTTCATTGCATATTGAGGACCCTTCACCTCTTTGATTCTTATGCTATGAACTCTTGGAGCAAAATATGTTTTATTCTATATGATTGATAAATGTCATTGTAATATGTAACCTAGATACTATTCTTGTAGTTAGGGCAACATGATCTCTTATTTGAAATAAATAATGTATGATTGAATGGATTATCTTGTATGAGATGTATCATGTTATGTAATGATGTTTTAAAAGATTTTATATATTCAGAAATGGTATTGTTTATAAAGTAGGAACACTTAAAGAATGTCTAGTATGTAGGATATGTACTTTAGGATACATTTGGCATTACTGTATTAAAATAACTTATTATGTTAGAGGTGTTGTTTATGCTACAATTCATGGTTAGGTATTCCATGAAATTATGTGGTTATTTCCTATGTTATTGTTTTGAAATTCTCCTTTGATTAGGTAAGAGAAATACTGTTTCATTGTTAGTTAATGTTGCATTTATCTTTACTTTGTTGTATAAAATTAATAACATTGATATTACCCTAGATTTATGGAATTTAAATGTTTCAATATTTCCACTTGTTCTCTTTAGTTATATCATGTTTATTTGATGTATTCATTTCTTAAGTTATGTAGTGATGTATGTCTTTTTTTTAAAACCTCTATTTTCTAGTTAGTTGGTTAGTTTCTCTAGAGTATTCTTCGTAGGACTGAAAATAAGAAGTGTGAACCAATAGGACTGGTCAAAATGATAGCATAAAATAGGAATATGGAAAAAAATGATGCCAACGGGACTGAAAATGGGAAGCAGGAAGCGACATGACCAAAAACGAAGTAAAATGACCTAATCGGGTTAGGGTTCGAGACAAAATCAACATCACCAAAATAAAAAAAGGGAATGAACTGACATAAAGGGGTGAATATAAGGACAAAATTATTCAATAAACTCAAAATGGTGAGAAAAATATATCATCGCAACAAAAAATGGGAAAGGTGAAACAGGACAGGATCGCATGAAAAGTGAAGACTATACACGTGATTAGGTTAAAAATGAAGAACGCAGGTGTTACCAATTTTTAGTGTTTACATTTTTCCCCTCTTTGAGACCATGTGATTTAGAATGTTGTTTCCAGTAATATATAGAAAAATATCTCATTAAACATGCCCCAAGCATGATAGGGTATAAGGGTGCCACCTCAAGAAATGGATCGAAAAAACTAAAAAAAGAGGTTAATTTTTTGATAATGATGTCGAGATCCCAAAATCATGAACAAAAACAAAATTAGAGTTAAAATGAAAAAGATAAAAGCTCAGGAAGGTGAAAATGGCTATGACCAGTGCAAAAGGGAATGCATGCATGCCCATTTAAGCAAGCAAGACATGTATAAAAGGGGGGTGGGAGGGTGAAGAGAGTTCATTTTCATTCTATTGTTTGGAAGAATTGGATCTCTAGAAGGAAGGAGAAGCTAGTAGGATGGTGTGAATTCTAAGGGAGAATCATCATGGTGAGTGCATGCTAACCTATCAGAAATCGGAGCACGTAGGATGATAGGTATGTACCCCAAATCCTACTTGTTAATTTGAGATTTCAGCACACTTTTCTAGGGTTTATTTCCTCATTTTGAATGTATGTAGGGGGACTAGGTTAAGACCTATGTATTTGGTTGTGTTTTCTACATGGTTAATTTTAGTGCACTTGGTTGGTAGTCCTGTGAAATTAGAGGGTAGAATTGTGCAGTTGGTTAAAGAAACAACACAATTCACTATGAGAACTACGTAGTTAGCTAAGCCAAATATCAATTGGATGGGGTTATAGGGTTAGGGTTTGATTGGTGATGAGATAGGTTAACCTATGGTTTGACTAGGGTTTACATTTGATGGATTGGGATTTGAAGAATTAGGTATTGATTACGGGATCAAATTAGGGTTTGCAACTATGGTTAAAGATATAATTGATTGGGTAAGGGATTATGATGGAAGGGGTTAGGTGAACCTAATTTTTTCCCCACTATATTGTATGTTGCGATTTTGACTTTACAGACTCGTGAGAGTCGACATTCATGTCTATCATTGTGTCATTGTTTGTAGGAATATGAGAGAGATTGTTTGTTATATTTGGGATTATATCACATCACATTCATGCTCGAGATAAGGAAAAATAAGGCATTGATTACTGCATTGACAAGGAAATGGCACTTAGAGACAAACTCATTTCATCTACCGACGGGAGAGATTATAGTTATTTTGGAGGACGTCTAGTGAATACTTAGGATTCCTATTCATGGGGAGATAGCTATGTATAAGCCTTCTACAGGGAGAGATGTGTTGAGCTATGCATCATTTACAATGAGATTAGATGGGAGACTATGGTAGTGCAACACTTGAGGTTGGTGATTATCATCAATACATTGATAGCAGATAGGAAAGGTCATGTATGTTGAACCCAAGCTAGGATGGAGGGGGGGTGAATCATTCCAAACAAAAAATTATAACAGCACATAAATAATTAATTAACAAAACACATCCAACACATGAACACCAATATTTATATGTGGAAAACCCAAATAGGGAAAAAGCATGGCAGTAATTAACCCACAAGAATATATCCACTATATATAAAATGATTACAAAGATAGAGCTCACTCCTCCAAACTTGTACACCAAGGCTAACTTCTCATGGGACAAGATACAAAAAGGACTTGAAAAACTTGAAGCTAACTACACCCAAGGCAAGATATAGAAAAATAATCTAAAAAGAAGGATGTCCTGATCATGAAGCTATCCTTGAACTCTGCACCAAGCGACCAACATCGACACACACAACTCTGATCACAATTGCCAACACTCTGTCTCAACTCTCTCATAGTCATAACATAGCTTTCATATCATTTGAACACAACTCTTCTTCGATGCTCACACTTCCTCTGATATTTGCACTTCACCACATCATCTACACTCTCTCTCATTTCAATTGCCCCTAACTCAAACATTGAAATGACTTATATAAAAGATAGATCAATAAAGCATAAAGAAAGTTATCCTAAAACAAAAAAATACTTTTTGAACCAAAAACACAGACACTTATCCACCCTAGGAGAAAGAGGACCAAAACACATATCCCAAAGATTAATTCACCAAACTACAATAGCCAAACTTAACCAACAACATATTGATATGCTACACAACCGTATAAGAAATTACTATCAAAACATACTCTCCAAAGAAAATTACCCAAATTCGGATCTCCACATGCTACGTTGAGACCCATAAAACAACAAACATGCTTCCACAAATCATATATAGACCTAAGGATAGGTCAAGCATAGAATCTCACAACTAGCAATGAACAATACCACAACACCTGGAGAAAACAAAGATTTTACGGGATCTCAAAACTAATATATCCATGACACATAAACTATATCCAATGAAGATAACAATAATATTCAACTCCAACAACAAATTCTAGAGCCAAGAACTTCTAGGACAACCAACATAGCAACTGCACCAACAACATAGCAAGATAACTCTACACTAGAAATGTTCCAAACCAAACTAGAACAATAAGTTTGACATCAATTACAACTATATCAACTCATATTTCCAACTTTCTCCCCCTTTATCATTGATGGCAACATTTTATAAGTACTTGATAGAACCTGCACTTCAACCAAAACTCAAAGAAGAATAATACTACTTAATAACTCTCAAGCTCTTTCAAACTAACAACTCAATCTCTCCCCCTTTTCCATCAACAACAAATGTCATAGCAACATTGCATAGCATTACACACCATTTCACACTACTGATCCCCCAAAGAGTAGCCACAACATCAGTCCAAGAAAAGAAATAGGTAGGAAAGCTCCCCTTGAAAGATGTATCCCCATAATACACCTAGCTATAAGGAGGGGTAATGACCCAAAGATTCTCCCAAAGAAACTCAAATAAATCCTTCGTCAATGCCTTTGTGAATATCTGCAACCTACTACTTTGTAGAAATTTATTCCAACCGAACTTCCTTCTCAACCACTTTCTCCCTCAAACAATGATATCTGGTTGAAATATGCTTTCTTCTTGAATTCATAATAGGATTCTTTAAAAAATGTATTGTGCTTGTAGTGTCACAGAAAATAGGAATTGATTCATTATATGTTACCTTGATATCCTTAAGAGTTTATCTCATCCACATCACCTGAGTACACCAAGATGTTGTTGCAATATTCTTTGCTTCAATAGTAGATAAGGAAATTGAATCTTTTTTCTTACTAAATCATGAAACCAATCATCGAAAAAGTATGCACCACCACTAGTACTCTCCCGGTCATCAATATTTATGGCCCAATTTGTATCAGTATAGGCTTTCAACATGAAATCTCCACCTTTCTTGTACCAAATTCCAAACTCCATTGTTCCTTTCAGGCATCTAAAAATTATTCACTGCTTGCTCATGTGTCACCTTTAAATTCACCTAAAATCTTCCTACCTAACAAACAACCTACATGATATCTAGTCTAGACTCAATCAAATACAACAATCCTCCAATCATCAACCTGTACTTCTTCTATTAAACTTTCAAAGACATCATCTTTTCTCAACTTACATTGAGCAGTTAAAGCAGTAGTAATCAGTTTGCAATCATCACTTAACCAAACTTATTCAACATTTCCTTCACATACTTGCTCTGAGAAATAAAGATTCCATGTTCTGATTGACTAACTTGCAACCCAATAAAGAAAGACAACTCACCAATCATTGACATCTCAAATTCATTCTAAATTTCCTTAGAAAATTCTTTACATAGATCATCATTTCCTCAAAAAATAATATCATCAACATAAACTATAATAATTAGCAACTTATGTCCATCAATTTTGAAATAAATATTATTGTTTGTTGTATCTTTCCTGAAATTATATTGAAGTAAATACTTGTCCAATCTTGCATATCCGGCTCTAAGTGCCTATTTAAGTCCATACAAAGATTTCTTCAATCTGCACACCATATCTGGATCCTTTGTTAATCTAAATCTATTTGGTTTCTCAATGTAAACTTCTTCTTCTAGATCTCCATTCAAAAATGTTGATTTCACATCCATCTGATAAACCTTAAAGTTCTTGTAAGTATAAAATGCAAGAAACATACGTATAGCTTTCATCCTTGCTATACGAGAAAACATTTCTTAAAAGTCTATACCTTCTACTTGAGAATATCCTTTACATACCACTCCCACTTTATTGCTTGTCACTTGTCCTTGCTCATTCAACTTATTTCAGGATACCCACTTAGTTCCAATTACATTCTTGTCCACTGATCTACGTACCAGCTCCCAAGTCTTGTTCTTCTGAATTTGATTTAGTTCTTCTTCCATTGCATTTACCCAACCTTCATCTTTTCTTTCTTCCTCATAAGTCTTTGGCTTAGTCACTGATAAAAAATAATACTTAGCTTGATCTTGAGCTTCTACAATCTTCCTTCTTGTTTGAACGCCTTTTTCTTTATCCCCAATAATCTGAATCTCTGAATGATGTTTATGAACATAATTAGTAGGAACTTTCACTAAATATTTCTCTTCCTTTTCTTCTTCTTTAATTTCATTTTATTCCTTCCTTTTGCTTTCTTCTAGCTCACTTGTCTTCTCTAGAACTACAAGAACAATCTCAATCTTCTCCACTAGACAACATTTATTATCCTATTTAATTTTAATGTAGTAAACATTTCCACCTCTACTAAATCCTTCTGCAAATCTTTTACTAGTCTTCTCCTTTCTAATCACACATCTGATACTGCTAAACAAAAAATCATACCCTTTTCTACATATTTGACTAACAATTAATAAACTATGTCTCAATTCTTCAACACAATATTAATATCATTAATCTTATGCTTACCATCAATTGAAATACTCCCAATACCTCAAATAGTTTCATCATCTTTTCTAGAAAACTTCACAGATGCTCCATCATATTTCTTCAAATTAATAAACATGTCTTTGTCACTAATCATTTGATTTGAATTTATGGAGTCTATAATCCATGTATTCGATTTTATCTTAGCATGAAACACAGTCTTAATAGTCACTAGTACATTCATTGCTAATTTCTTATGGCCCATCGTCGGAAGTCCGACTACAACACATCAGATTGCAGACAAATGTAGTCGTCGAAAAATTATCATTGAGCTTCCCAACGATGCCATTGAGCATCAAAATTCCAACAACACCATGAACTGTTTTGACGGCTACTATGTTTGCTCCTCCGACCAAAAATGGCATCGGATTATGGTCAAAATTCTGATGCTCCCCCACTACCATGCATCGATGATCGTCCGACAAGGAAGTGACGTCGAACATACAACATCCTTGTCAGATGTTTCTTTAGTTGTCATCAGAATTTCAACGGGATCAGATGTTGTGGGTCTGACAGCTTGGTCGTCGGTGCATGAAAGCATTGAATGAGTTCTACTTTTAAAAATTACATAAACTATTTTTAATTTATTTGATTTAGTCTTATTTGAAAAAAAGATTATCAATGATGTTTCCTTTCTCCGAGAATTGGATCTTGGATCTTTCCATCAGATAATATGTAACATCTAATGACTAAATCTTTTCTTTACAGATGCTTGTTTTATTTAATCATCTGAACCTGAATTATAATTTATATTTGTGCAGAAGTAGAAGATACAAGTTGAAGAGTCATGTGCAAGTAAATTTCGTAAAAGAAAGCAAGTAGGCATTATCTTGAATGACATAGAAACAAGCTCATCAACTGCCCAGAAGAGAGCAATTGGAGAAAAGCAGAGGAAATTGTTAAAGGGTGATAAATACATAGAGAGTATGCAATACAAATAAACAATGTCTAGAGTGTTTGATGTGACGTCTCTAATTTATGTCCAGAGGGACTAACTAGTTTTGGAGTTCCTGGGAAACCTATTGGGCCATGCTTAGAGGAAATCAATGTGTTCATGCAAGGGCCACCTTTTTTTTATTATGAGAATGATGCTTTTTCACCAAAAGATATTTGGAACAATATCTGAAAATTTCTATAGTGTGGAACCAAAGTTGGTGGACTCGAAGTACTTTTCAACTTCCAGAAGACCAAGAGGTTATGTACACAATCTCCCAATAGAAGGGCGATTTCAAGCATTACCTCTCCCCCCCATGACTATTCATGAAGCACTTCCTCAAACAAAGGACTATTGGCCTCCATGGGATCAAATAAAAAGATTGAATTACATAGACTCTAGACGATGTGGTAGTGTCCTTTGTGAAGAACTTTGTACTATAATTGAAAATTCACAAGGAAAACTGCAAGATAGTGAATAGAAATACATTCTTGAAAAGTGCGGAGAATGAAACTTGGTTTGGGTGGGGCTAGGTCAGGTGGCTCCTCTAGAGGTTGACGAGATAGAAATTATATTAGGATTTGAAAAAGATCACACTCTTGGAACTTCTTGTGCGACTGATCGATTGCACTGTTTGGGTAATGCATTCTAAATAGATATAGTTGCATACCATTTATCTGTCTTGAAAGCATTTTATCCTGATGGCATTAAAGTTCTTTCTCTATTTTCTGGTATTGGTGGAGCAGAGGTTGCTTTGCATCGACTTGGGATACATTTAAGTTATGTTGTATTTGTGGAAATATGTGAAAAGAATAGGCTTGTCCTTAATAGTTGGTGGAAAAAAACCCAATAGATAGGTAGGTTGATTTAGAGGGAAGATGTCCAAGATTTTAATATAGAAGAACTAGAGTTTTTTATTAGATTTTTTAAATCCATCTTGAACTAGAGTTGCCATTGATGCATTTGAACTCTTTTAACACTTCAAAATTTGCCTTACATGATTTACCTGCTTACTCTGTTGTAGAGGATACCAATCTCAATCCCTTAATACCATTATCTGCTCTTCAATGTTTCTCACTGGAAGACTGCCACAGACTGAATGAGAGGAGGACAAGTGAAAGTGATATAAATACACAATCATTCATGTTATTGAAGACAAAACCAGTCGGCCATGATTTTAGGCAATATTAGGTTGGTCCTAATTGAATTTGACATATTGTTTTCTGAAATTTTAGTAATCGTGTAACAGTTTACATCATGTTTTTATTGCAAAACTCTTTTTCCATTACTTTCTACCCTTGTTCGACACTTTTCAAAAGAACTTTAGCCAGCGAATATCAATCCTGGTTGTGGCATACCAATAGAAGTGATCAAATCATTGAAGATAGAGTAAAATGCTCCAAAATTGAAGAGAATTTTCTTTACTATATTTTTAATGCATGTCAAATTCCTTCCTAAGGAAAATGGTTTACCAAAGTTTAGGTTGCCAGCAACTCTCCACATTTTCTACAACTTGCCATTGTTGCTTCTCAAGGAGAGGCAAATGATCTAGGAGGATCTGACACTTTGACGGATTTGAATGAAATGGTAGTACTTCATTACATATATTTCTTCACCACTACCTTTAGCTCATTGCCTAAAACACGTGTTCACATTGCAACACTCTTAACTCCATTTCGTTTTAATCTCACAACTTTGACAATGACAATGCTATTTTTGTTTACAATTTTTCAAGAAAAAAAAAGACATGGGACATGAATGGACAGAAACTAAGTGGTTGTGGGTCTTGTAACTTCCATGACACTTATCTTTACTCTTGTATAATAATGTAATACAGTTGTTCCTAGACAGAAGAATATAAGACTACAAAAGATAGACATCTAGCAAATACTTTTGCATAAACAATCTGACAACCTACAATTTTAGCACAGTGTCTTCTTATTCTTGAATCTCTCTTCATGTTGTGTGACAATGATATGTGCTCTCTAATATATTTGTATTCATTTTTGTGTGTTTTCTCTGGGCACACCTGAGCCCTAGATCACTAACATAGGGTTAACCATTATGTTCTACAACAAGTTTTTGTTTTAGAACTTCAAATAAACATCACTTAGAGTGAGTCCAACCTATTATAGCCAGTTACCATTTTCAGACCTTGGTTTGTTGAAAGAGTAGCTAGCCCAGATACCTATTGTAGACATTTGATATATAATGCTCCAATATGAAGTCATTTGGAGACACAACACAATTCATATTTGTTTTATATGTTCTGCTAGCAGCGATTCTCTCTAATGTGAACGTGTGCAAGGCGATTATGCAAGGTTGAAGATAACAAAGTTGTCAAAGTATCTTGTGCAAATTAGATCAAGACTTATGTTGCTCCTCTTTATCATTTGTTGTTAAAGGGTTTCATTCAACACTAATTTCTTGAACTGAAATCTAAGATAAGTCTTGTAAACTATCTACATTTGAGATAATACATAACACATTTAAAGGTTGGGTTTTTCACCTCCAGGAGGGAGGTTTTCCCAAGGTATTGGTGTCTTGTGTCTTGTGTTTTATTGCTATTACTATTTATACATAGTCTGATTATAATCAAATTGGTTACATTAACATCTGACTACTTAAAATTAACATTATAATCAAATTAACATTATAAGCCGACCACCAATCGGGGGAGAGGTAATGCTTGAAATCACCCTTCTATTGGGAGATTGTGTACATAACCTCTTGGTCTTTTGGAAGCTGAAAAGTACTTTGAGTCCACCAATTCTAGTTCCATGCACTATAGAAACTTTTGGATATTGTCTTCCAAATATCCTTCGGTGCAAAAGCATCATTCTCATAATAGAAAAAAGGTGGCCCTTGCATGAACACATTGATTTCCTCCAAGCGTGGCCCAATAGGTTTCTCAGGAACTCCAAAACCAGTTAGTCCCTCCAGACATAAATTAGAGACGTCACACCACACACTCCAGTCATTGTTTGTCTGTATTGCATACTCTCTATGTACTTATCACCCTTTAACACTTTCCTTTGCTTGTCTCCAATTGCTCTCTTCTAGGCAGCTAATGAGCTTGTTTCCATGTCATTCAAGATAATGCCTGCTTGCTTTCTTTTATGAAATTTACTTGCACACGACTCTTCATCTTGTATCTTCTGCTTCTACATAGATATAAATTATAATTCAGGCTCAGATGATTAAATAAAATAACAATCTATAAAGAAAAGATTTATTCATTGGATGTTACATATTATCTGACGAAAAGATCGTAGATCCAATTCTTGGAGAAAGGAAACATCATTGATAATCTTTTTTTTCAAATAAGACTCAATCAAATAAATTAAAAATGTTTTATGTAATTTTTAAAAGTAGAACTCATGCAATGCTTTCATGCACTAACGGCTAAACCGTCGGACCCACAACATTATCATGATGAATACTAAGAGGCAGGGGTGAATTAGTATGCCAAAAAACTTTGCACTAAAACACTTACACAGTCTAAAGATAAACCGATAAAGCAGTCTGACAGTCAAACCGATTACCACACATACAAACCAAAATGTGAATAAAACATTCACCCACAAAAGCAATACAACCATAACACAAGATATTTGACGTGGAAACCCAACTAGGAAAAACCACTGTGAGATGGAACTCACAAGTCACTATCTGCAGAATAGAAACTAGACTGGTTAAGGTCAGATCGGTTAAGGTCTTACAATGTTCTTCACCAGAACAGATCCTGTTAGGAATCTCAATCTCTATTAGGAGATAAGTCCAATTAAAGACTACCTTGTTAGAGGATTTTAGACTCACATGTGTGAACCACCTTATTAGAGGATTTTACAAAGGCTTTGAGGCCTACCCGGTTAGGGGCTACTGACTTGTTAAAGATGTGAGTAATCAACAAGTGTTTGATCTATCTAATAGCACAAACTGCTTGGTTAGATCCAGTATTACTCACAGCTATTGCATTCCAACATTACTTTAGTCTTCTCTATCTCTCTCTCAGTTACAACTCGATCTTCTTAGATAAGATCGCTCTTCTAACAACTCAACATCCACCTTAAACCCTAGCTCAACATTAACCCTTTTCGCAACAACCTAAAACCCTAGACATGATGTCCTTTTAAAGGAATCTGATTTCATGTCAGTCCAATAGGATTTCTTTACAATTTCCTAGGTTCAATGAACCTAGACATACTTAGTAACACGACACAGGAATCACCATTAATGTGTAGGCACCGTCAAACAATCGGTCGGTTGGTAACTCATCACAAAATGTCGGTTGGTAACTCATCACAGAGTATTACCAGTTCATACAAAATACCAGTTGCTGGTTTGACAAAAATGAAGACTGGTAAGAATGTGTTGTGCCGCTTTGCTCCCTCGTACTGCTTGTGATCTGTGAACCGCTTGGGGTCGACATGCTACTTCAGACCGGGAAACACATTCTGCAAAATCACTACTAGTCTAAAGACTAGAATACAACATACCGGTTGGAACAAATACCGGTTGAGCATGAGATCATACATATAAAGGGGATCTCAATACAAGTATGTGTCCATCAATGGCAATCACAACATAAACATCAAAAAATGCCAACATATCGTCGATGCAATTTTGTGGTTAGATGGAAGAGGTAAGAAAAGGATGCATGTTGTTAAATGGAAATGGTGTTGCTTGAGTAAGGACTTAGGTGGATTGGGGATCAAAGACCTCAAGGAACAAGGTATTGCCTTAGAAATCAAATGGATTGTCAAGGCTTTAGAAGGGAATGAACCGTGGAATATATTAATCAGGAGAAAATTAATGATTGTTAATCATTATAACATTTTAGGCGGGAATATTGTTGATAAATTCTCATGGTTTGAAATTATTGTCAGGTATGTCTGCAATCTGAGTAAAAAGTCTAACTATTTTTGGATTTTGTTGTCTATTGAAATTCTTTGGTTTCTTTGGAAGAGAAGGAATGAGAATGTGTTCCAAGGTAAAGGGAGGGTTCTTATTGAGTGTAATCTTAGAATCACAAATGCTCTGGGAGTTTTTATCAGTCGAAAATGCTTCGATAGACATTTATGCAAAATGTGGAAGCATCAATGAGGTACGTGAATTGTTTGACTGAATGCCTCCAAGAAATGTCAGTTTATGGAATGGTATGATTGTAGGGTATGCACAAAATGATTTTAATGGAAAGGTTCAAATCCTTTCAACTAAATCCTCCTTCAGCCTGTGTGAAAATGGGAGCTTTGGAATAGGTTGTGGGCATCCATCACAAGATAAATAGTAGAGGAATTTTTCCAGTTGGTGTAGCTACAATTATCTTGTTAGAGGCTAGTTTTGCAGATACTATTATGGTGGCATCTGCCAATTATGGTGATCCTAGTCCTATTGAGGTGGGTTGTGGGGTTTACCTTGCTCCTATGTACCCAATTGTTGTGTTTGTAGGGGTTTATGCTACTAATAGGTTTAGGGGTGCCTTTCCAAATCCATTGGTAATTCATGTTATAGTTCATTCCTTGACTACACTTTCCATTGTGCTTAATATTTTTTGGGAATGGCTAGGTGATTGTATTGTTTCATGGATTCTAGGTGCCTGCTAAACCTAATTTATTTTTAAATCTTGGTGATCCCTCTCCTTATATGAGAGATTCTTTGTTCAAGGTATTCTCTTTTTTATTTTTGGTTTTCTCATTGCTTGTGAGATCCTCTTTTTTCTTAGTTGGTTGTTATATAAGGGTTTGGACCCTCTCCCAAATACCTAGTCTTTAGACTAATTCAAAACATTCTTGTGTGACCTTTTTGAATTGGAACTAGTTAAGTCACATAATCGATATGTTACAATGATGAATTTTTTTTATTTTTTTTAAAACCTATCATAAAGTGTGATAGAAAATAGAAATTTACTTGATCATAAATCCTTTATTAGTTTCTTCATATAATGATAGGTTTGAAGATAAGGGCCTTCTAATTAGAATGTTTATTCAAGATCTCTAACTAATTTAGCTATTGTTTGCTATCATTAATGTATCCTACATTGCATGATAGAATATTATGTCTTAATCCTCCCTAATTGGTCTTTTATCTCAATTTTTTTAATTAAAAATAAAGGCGATGATTAGATTTCTTTCTTTAGTATTATCTTTCTCTAGATTAATTAATTAGGGATTCTATTAGGAACATTTCCCATGAAATGAATATAATATAAAGATTACATCCATAATAGAACAAATCGCCATAATAGGCTATTATAAAGTATCTATACAAAAATATGAAAGAACATTAAATTACCATTAAAAACCCATAAACCATAAAATAGTGAAAATAGATATAAATTTTTAAATGTCTCCCTACAAACACCACAACCATAACCAAAAAAATCATAAATAGAAAGGGATAAATAAAAACTCAATAATTTGAAAATCTTGAATTCACTATACCACATTACAATCCACTAGGTATTCAACCTCTATTTGTCAAGACACTACTAACTATGGGATCAAGTAATGGAACCTATTTCATGAAATAAATCCTTGCTATGCCAAGCTCTATGGATCTTATATCTAAGAATTTATAGAATTGTGGAGATGCTAGAGACATCTACTTACCACTTATTATGAATCACCATGAAAATAGTCAACACCTACCATACAATTACATAAAAATTATGAATAAATAGCAACTTACAATGCACTAGTTTCAATTATTCATTGTTTATAGTTAAAAATCCTAAAGGATTTGAATGGCTCTTAACATCAGATGTCACTAATAATTTTCTTCCATATTTATCACCACTTCTTCCTTAAACTTCAATATATTCATATCTTTAAATGTGTAGGATATAGAAAACATATAATCTCTACACTCTAAGCTACACTAGGGATAAATATTGCCAATCAATATGAAAGCCTCCTATATGCAACCCTTCTAATGTAGGGTACATGATTAACAAAATTACTATTACCCAGAACTAACTTAAGGAACCTTGAGGTAACTATTTCATTAGAAGTGAAGGCTTAAATCAATCTTGTATCTGTGAGTTGATTTGTTCTTAAGAGATCCCTTATAATAATGATGCTTGATTTTCATGGTGATTATTACACTATATACCATCCAAAGAATGAAAATATAAATTGCACCAAAATAGCACATCATTGATTATTACCAATAATAAGATAGAATAGTTAAAAACCACCACATTATGTGAATTCAACAATGTTCCATGCATGCTACATAAATGTAGAAAGATGCTTTAATATGTAATAGATAATTACAATACTATTTTACTAGACCAAGATTAATTAACTATTTCTAATACCTCAACTAAAAAATATTTCGAGTTTTCTTTGCAACCCATATGAAAGTGCCGTCTTCAAATACGATGGCATTAGGATTCTTGAAAGTCACTCTCTTATTCATTTTGGGAGCATAAAGATGAAAGCTTCCTTGATTTCATATATATGGAGGGAAAATCCTATTTCTCTTACATTATTGGTAGATAACAAGAGTTAGAAGTTGGATTTTTGTGCTTAAGAGCATCAAGAGGAAATGAAGAGAGTTTCATTTGCTCTTTATTTTATTTGTTTATTAATTTTTTATTGGTTCTTTTCCATATATTATTTTGATTTAATTATTAAATTCAATTTCTATGTCCATAAGAAACACATATTTAATATAATAGAATTAGAGCTACAAGCATAGTATCCATTCTTTTCTTAAGCTAGTCAAACTACTTCATTAGTGTATTGAAGGTTTGGATGTGGTATGAGAAACATGGGAAGAATAGAGGATGTCTAAAGAGGGTGAGAAGTAAGAGGGAATAGAATGGAATGGTAGTGAAAGAAAAAATCACACTAAAAATGAAGAGTTGGCATACGATGACAAGAGAAATGATATAAGAAATCATTATAAATATACTTAAATGAATAAAAATCTAACTTTAGAATGAGAACTTTAGCTTGAACATAGATGATTACAATTTAATAACATGTCAAATCTCACACATAATAAACTTTTACAAAATAAAAATTTCATCATTTACGATAAACCTTCTTAATCTCAGATATTCTTCAATAGTTGGCACAGTGAATTTTAACTACAATTATCTATGATATAAAACATCTTTAAAAAATGTACCCTGGCAATTGCAGCTACAACATGTGACAAAATTCCTCTATTATGTATCCTATGATATATGTTCATACCTTGTTCCAAAACTTCCAATTTAGCACAAGCTGGGAGGATACTAGCAAAGCTTTATACCTGACAATCGCATTTAATTGAAGTCTCTAAAGCCTTTCCCACAAACCCATTATGTTCATATCCTGTAATCAGGTGTTCTATGGGAGAAATTTCTCTGAGGCATTCTATCAAATAGTCGGCATGCCTTATCTCATCTCAGACATTTTGCATACATGACTGCTAGGGCAATTGCAGCTACACCAACTAATAAAATTCCTCTACTATTTATCTTGTGATGGACATCCACACCCTATTCCAAAGCTCCCATTTTTGCATAGGTTGGGGGATGTTGACAAAGCTTTACACCTACTAATTGTATTTGGTTGATATCATCTAGACACTTTTCAGTAAAATCATCGTGTTCATATCTTGCAATCATAGCATTCCATGAGTCGATATTGCTTGGAGGCATTCGGTCAAACAGTTCACGCGCCTCATCGACGGTTCCACATTTTGCACATAAATGTTTATCAGAGCATTTCTAACTGTAATAAAATTTCCCAGAGCATGTTCGACGATAATAAGCCCTTCTGTTATGGTTTGATGGATGTCTACCTATCCAAAAGCTCCATATTGGCACAAGCAGGGAGTACACTGGAAATAAACACCGATATGGATGGAAACCTATTTGTTCCATACAGTAAGACTTTTGGGCGGGAATAATTCAAATTTGAATGTTAACGACTGTTCATTTGAATGGAACAGACGAGAATGTATGTTTAAGCCAAACCCGCCCATTATTATGTTGTTGGGGGTGGCAACGTGAGAATGGCTGAGTTCTATTTTCTATCAATTTGCCCCAATTTTTTTGTGATCCCAGAGGTGGATGGAACGAAGAGGCGGGAATAATGTTTATCAAATGTCTTGGTCTTTTTTTTTTTAAGTAATGCTCGCGGTCGTCAGAATTTCGACGAACGCAGGCACTTTTTCTTAAAAAAACACAAATTTCATTGCCAATTCCTTCTCCATCGAAACCAGATGTTGAATTATCATCGGAATTCCGATGAATGCGGGCAATTTTTCAAAAAAAATTCAAATTTGGTCACAATATACCTTCTCCATCAGAAACCTCCGTCAAAATTTTAGGCCAAATGTATTAGTGAGTCTTCTCATCTTCTGGATTCTCCAAATCAATCTCCTTATCCTCAATTACTAAGGAAAAATATTCTTAGTTCGAGTCATCATCAGCTTCATCTTCAAATGTATGTTCTTCAATAGAATACAATCTCTTCTCTTTTATGTTGAAATTGTGTCTTCTAAACTTGTTCTTCTTCTCATCTTCATCTGATTTCTTATAATCTTCTGTGTACTTGCAATTAGAAGCATAGTGTCCAATTCTACCACAAGAAAATAATTTCAGAATTAACTTACCTTTATACTTTCCAATGTCTCGCTACAATCTTCTTACAATATTTGCTTCAACTTCATCTAGGTCTCCACTACTTTCTGGATCATCAAATTGTGAAACATTAAATGTTGCTTCTCTCTTTTTCTTTTCTCTTCCTTCATTTCTAAAATCTCATAGGTTGATAAGGTACCAATAAGTTGATCAATAGAATATTTTCTCAAATTATTACTCTCCTCTATAGAACATCTCTATGGCTTGTAGGATTTAGGAAAAGTCAACAAAATCTTATGCGCAATATCACATTCCTCCAAATGTCCTCAAGAAGCCCTAATTCCATCAACAAGATTAGTCACTCTGTGAATATAATTCTCAACTCCTCCATCTTCAAGAATTCTTAAGTACTCATAATTCTGCTTTAAATTCATTAGCCTAGCTTGCTTTATCTTTTCATCATCTTCATATGCCAAACACAGCTTGTTCCATATAGCTTTTGCTTCCTTCAATATTTTTACTCTTCCAAACATTTAATAACTTATTCAACTCAAAATTATTGCTCTATCATTTACATTAGCTTCCTTCGACTTTATCTCATCTGGGATCTTAGCACCACCCTACGGCTCAGTATATCCAGTCTAAATGATCTACCAAATTCCATTCTATAATGTCTCCAAATGCGACTTCATTTTCTCCTTCTAGTATGGAAAATTTGTACCATCAAGGATAGGAACTTTGTAAGGAATGTCTTCCACCATACCGGATTTACCTCAAGCGATTAAGCTTACTCAAGAAAAACCACACTTAGATAGCAATTGTTGAACCCAAGGCATGACAAAGAGGGGGGGTGAATTAGTCCAAACAAACAATTACAACAACACATAAACAATTAATAAACAACACATATCCAACACATAAACACCAATATTTATATGTGGAAAACCCAAATAGGAAAAAAACCATGATGGGAGTTAACCCACTAAAATATATCCACTGTATATAAAATGATTTCAAAGAGCTCATTGCTCCAAACTTGTACACCAAGGCTAACTTCTCATGAGACAAGATACAAAGAGGACTTGCAAAACCTAAAGCTAACTACGGTCAGGACAAGATAAAGAAAAAAAATCTAAAAAGAAGGATATGCTAATCATGAAGTTATCCTTAAACTCTACATCAAGTGACCAACATCAACACACACAACTATGATTGCAACTACCAACACTCCGTTTCAACACTCTATCACAATCACAGCACAAATTGCATATCATTTGAACACAACTCTTCTTTGTTGCTCACACTTCCTCTAACCTTTGCACTTCACCACATCATTACATTCTCTCTCATTCCAATTGCCACTAACTCAAACATTCAAATGCCTTATATACAAAATAGATCATCAAAGCATAAAACAAGTTGACCTAAAACAAAAATATACTTTCTGAACCAAAAACACACACACTTATCCAATCCAGAAGAAAGAGAGAACTAAAACACATATTCCAAAGATTAATTCACTGATCCACAATCACTGAAACTTAACCAACAACATATCCATACGCTACACAACCATAAAAGCAATTACTAATCAAAACATACTCTCCAAAATAAATAACTCAAATCCAGATCTCCACATGCTATGTTGAGACCCATAAAGAATCAAACATGCTTCCACAAATCATATATGGACGTAAGCATAGGTCAAGCATACCATCTCACAACCAACAATGAACAATACCACAATAGTTGAACACAATGATATTTTCAAACCTCAGAACTAATATATCCAGGATAGTGAAACTATATCCAGTGAAGATAACAATAATATTCAACACCAACAATAAATTCCAAACCCAAGCACTTCCAGAACAACCAACACAACAACTTCACCAACACCACAAGAAGATAACTTTGCACCATAGACATTCCAGACCAAACTGGAACAACAAGTTTGACATCAATGACAACCACAACAACACATCAACTCATATTTCCAACAATAGATTCCCTATCAGATGGGAATGGAAGTTAGAATGGATGGTTATGGAGGGTACAATATTTGCATCAGGACCATGCATGTTGGGCATGTTATACTTTCATCTACACCCAGTGGTGTACATATGGACTTTGAATATTAGTAGTGGGTTGACTATATTACATGTGAGGGATTTTGAGCACATATTAGTGTGCAAATTTAATCTAGATAGGAAGGTATGACTAGGATGACCATATGTATAATGTCAGGATGGAGCGCTATCACAGGGGCCATTGGGTTAGACATTGTACTAGTGGCAGCAATTAGTCTGCTTGAGAGATTTTATATGGAGACCAACAAGGATTGTGAGGGTTGGTCAGACAGTGAGGATCATCTTCCATATTGTAGACATGAGAGTGATGGTATGATGAAATAATAAGTATCTAGTCAACTATTGAGGGGGGGGTGAATCAATAGATAGAAAAAGTGATACAAACTTCACCAATCTCAAAAATCAAACTCTCAAAGTAAACTTAGAACTATCAATGTAATACCACTATCAAGATAAAAACTCATAAGATAAACCAATTGACTGTTACAACAAATTAATAGTAAACAACTTCAAACTCATAAACATCCAAATGATTTTCAATATGTCCACAGACTTCATTTCTCAATTCTTTCGATTATCATAACTTATCAAAGTAGTTAAGTAGTTAAGTAAATCAACCATAAGAACATAACCACAAAAACATTCACCACTTGACACAAATATTTTTGACGTGGAAACCCAAATGGGAAAAACCACGGTGAGATGAGACTCACAAGATAACTATCTGAACTCTTCTGAAGTTTGCCCTGTTAGGATCCTAGCCTGTTAAATATTTACAAAAGTCTTGCTAAGAACTGATCTTGTTAGGAACCACCCGGTTAAGGAATTGACTACAATGCCTTGTTAGAAGCAATACCCTGTAAGGAGTAACCTCGGTAGAGGATTTGAAAATCTAACCTAATGGATCACCTTGTTAGAGGATTTAGATAGTACCAAACTTGTTAAAGCTTACCCGGTTAGGGGATTTCAATTCTGCTATAATTATTAGAGAACAACAGGATTTTTTCGATCTGTCTGAATAGCACTACACTTTCTTGATCAAATCCTTTTCATACTCCTATCTGCCTTTACTCAAACTAGAGATACATCATCCGATTCTGCAACCACACACTCAACTAATATTTTCCAACTCTTTGCCAACTCTTAAACTAAACAACTCCATCAACCTTATAAACAAATCAATTAGGTCGGTAACACAACAAAAACCTAATTCTCATAGATATTACAAACAAGTCAATTCAAGTATGACCGTTAGATTACATAGCAATCTCTACACATCAATCAAGAAAACCTTGATTGCTCCTTGATCACCACTTCATCAAACTTAGTAACTCATCACGCGCTTTGCATTATATGCAATATACTTTCTCATTCCCTAGACAAAAACCGTTACAACAACTCGCCATAATCACTTGAAATTGTCTTCATACAATAATCATACATGTCCTAATCATTGTTGCTCATCATCAGATCATAAACCAATATAACCAATTCACCAAACTTAATCGGTTAGGGTTTATCAAAAACAATAGGTAGGGTTTACCAATTACTGGTTCAACTCTCCAATATATAGCAATATTGGTTCACTCCATAAATTCTTCCTACTAGTTACAAAACAATATTACAACAATATCAACAATATCATTACCAGTTAATTGACATTAATGACAACATAACATATCATTAATGCAATCTTCATGCAAATGCCAACAATCTCCCCCTTTGGCATTGATGGCAATAAAAATATCAATACCATTGATTGTTGTTGTGATTGTGAATAGGAATCCTAGTTTACATTACCAAGTATTCACCATTCTCTCCATGTCTTCATCTTGTAACTAGTTCTTCTTCCCATAATCACATAATTCTTCTCCCCCTTTGATAGCAATGCCAAATTGAAAGTAAAACATGTAATGTCAAATTTCACTGTGCAGCATCAACAACCTACAACTTGATGCTCCCCCTGTGGAATAACTCCACTTCTACACCAATCCTTCTGTAAAATTATGCAAGTAGCTCCAGGACTAATGTAATCTACATCATGCTTAACTAACCTCATGCAAGGGTACAACCCCTAGCTGACTTCTAAGATACTCTAAATTAATCTTAGGTAGAGGTTTAGTAAAGATATCTACAAGTTGCTCCTTGGTAGAAACATGCTCCAAGATCACATCTTTACTTTGTACTTTTTCCCTCAAGAAATGATACTTCAATTCAATATGTTTGGTTCATGCGTGCAAAACAAGGTTCTTGGAAATATTTATGACACTTGTATTATCACATAAGATCTTTATAGGTTCTGAAATATTCATCTTAAAACCTTCCAAAATTTGCCTCATCCAGATAGCCTGAGTACAATTCATGTAAGTTGCAACATACTCAGCTTCAGCATTAGATTGTGAAGTACAACTTTGCTTCTTGCTACTCCATGAAACAAGTCTTCCTCCAAGAAAAAATGCTACATCGGTTGTGCTTTTCTGGTCATCAACATTTCCTACCCAATCTGCATCTGTGTACACCTTCAAGTCAAAATTTCCTCCATATGGATACCATAATCCATAGTCAACGATACCTTTCAAATATCTAAAAATCCTCTTGGTTGCTATCAGATGTGTTTCCTTAGGATTCTTTTGGAATCTAGCAACTATGCCAACTTCATGAGCTATGTTCGGTCTGTTGTGAACAACATAGTACAATTTTCCAATCATTTACCTCTATTCCTTCTAATCAACAGATGTGGATTCATCTTCCTTAGACAACTTACAACCTATAACCATTGGTGTCCCAACTTGTTTATAGTCAGTCATGCCAAATATCTTGAAGACCTCTTTCACATACTTAGATTGTGTGATGAAAATACCATTCTTCATTTGTTGTATTTGCAAGCCTATGAAAAAAAAAATTCTCCCACTAAAGACATTTCAAACTCATTTTTCATTTCATGTTCAAAACTATTGCTCATGTCATCACTACCTCCAAATATGTTATCATCTACAAATACTTCACTGGCCAATATTTAATCTCCTTCAGATTTGAGATATATGTTACTATCATCACTGGTTCTCAGAAATCCTATCTTCATCAGATGTGTATGAAGCCTTTCATACCATGCTCTTGGTGCCTTCTTTAATCCATATAAAGTCTTATGCAATCTGCATACCTTGTCTTTCTCACCAGTCAAAGCATAACCATTTGGTTGCTCAATGTATACTTCTTCTTCCAGTATCCCATTCAAAAATACTAACTTAACATCCATCCGGTATACCTTGAATTTCTTGTGTGTTGCAAATGCAAGTAAAGTTCTGACACATTCCAGTCTTGCCACTAGTGCAAAAGTCTCACCGTAGTCTTCTCCTTCCTCTTGTGCATAACCTTTGAAAACCAACCTAGCTTTGTTGTGAACTACAACACCATCTTCATTCAACTTGTTCCTGAATACCCACTTATTACCTATCACATTTTTATTTATTGGTCGGGGTTCTAGGGTCCATGTGTTGTCCTTCTCAATTTGATCTAGTTCCTCCTCCATAGATTTAACCCAATGATCATCACCAAATGCTTCTTTAGCAATTCTTGGTTTAATAGTGGAGATCATGCAAGAATTCTCTCTGATTCTTCTTCTAGTTAGTACTCCAGCATTCTTATCCCCAATAATTTGTTCAGGATTGTGATTCAGTCTCACGTATCTTGGAATAACATGGTCATTATCTTCAGGTTCAGCTTCTTCATTATTATCATCTTCTTCTGAATTTATTTGTTCTGGTTGAACTGATACATCAGTATTTGCTTTGCTGGTTTCATATTTCACAATTTCTGGTTCCAAAAACAAAATGCAAGGATCTTCATCCTTTTTCTCCAAACTGATTTCCTCTGAGACTTCAAGATATTCATCCACTCGAACATCAACACTCTCAATAATTCTCTGTGTTTGGTTGTTAAAACATGTGTAGGCCTTACTCTTGGTGGAATAGCCAAGAAATATACTTTCATCACTTTTAGCTTCAAATTTGCTAATATAATCACCTCTCTTAATAAAAAGTTTGCTTCCAAATATCTTGAAATAACTAACATCAGGTGATCTTCCATACCAATATTCATAAGGAGTCTTGTCCTTACCTCTTTTTACCAAAATCCGGTTCATAGTGTAGACAGTTGCATTGACAGCTTCTCTCCAGAAAGGTTTCACTACACCTTCTTGTATCAACATCATCCTAGTAGCTTCAATGACTAACCGGTTGTTTCTCTCTGTGATACCATTCTGTTGTAGTGTCCCCAATGTAGAAAGTTATCATTTGATACCATTTTTTTCACAATATCTAGTGAATTCCTTAGAAGTAAATTCATCACCTTGATCTATCCCCATACACTTTATCTTCTTACCCCTCTCCTTCTCAGCTAAGGCCCTGAATGCCTTGAACTTACCAGAAGATTCAGTCCTATCCTTCAAGAATGTGACCCACATCATCCTTGAGCAATCATCAGTGAAGACCATAAAATATCTATCACCTTGAATACTTCTTGTCCTTATTGGTCCACAAAGATCTGTATGAACCAAATCTAACAAATGTTCCACTGAAAAAGATTTTCTCTTGAAAGTTGAGGATGTCATCTTTCCCAACTGACATTCTTTACATAAAGCATTAACTGGTTTGTCCAACTGAGGAAAACCTCTCACTGTCTTGGAATTACTCACTTTAACAGTGTTATCAAAGTTTATATGACAAAATCTCCTATGCCAAAGCCAACTATCATCTATCTTTACAATTAAACAATTGTTGACTTTAGGATTAAGGTGAAACAAGTTACCTTTAGTTTGCTTCCCGGTTGCATTCAGTTCACCTTTGTTGCCATATATTTTGCACATACCATTCTTAAACTCCAATGGGTATCCATTGTCATTGAGTTGTGCCACACTCAAAAGATTGTGCTTTAAACCTTCAACCCAGTAGACATCATTTGCACTTCTCTTTCCATTAAGAGAAATAGTTCCCTTACCTTTAACCATGCAGGGTGAGTCATTACCAAATCTTACAACTCCACCATCAAATTCCTTTAAAGAAAGAAATTTACTCCGATCATCAGTCATGTGATGTGAACAACCACTATCAATGATCCAATCATCAGAGTTATCCATCCTAGATACTAATGCCTTCTGGTCTGATATCTCTTCTTTAATGGCTACAAACACAATGTCTTCATTAGCATCACAATCAGATTCTTCATCAATGATACCACCATCAACAACAATAAGACAATCTCTTTTGCCTTTACCCTTATACTTCTTGAATTTCTCTCGTTTGTGCTCATTATCACCATTAGGACAGTTAGCAGCTATGTGTCCAATCTTGTTGCATGCAAAACATTTCAAAGGTAATTTACCTCTATATTTACCTATACCTCTAGGCAACCGCTTGGCCAAGAATGCTTCAAGCTCAATTAAATTGTCTTCATCATCAGCTTCTCTACTAGATCTAGATTCATAATTGTGACTGGAATCTCTACTTTTCCTCATAGATGGGTTAGAAACAAAAGCTCTAAATGCAGACTCAGATTTCTGTACACTACCATCATAACCATTTAATTCAAAAGCAATAAGCTTTCCAATGATGGAGTCAAGAGTTACCTTAGTTTTGTCAATGGACTTTAGCTCCTAAATGGTTGCAACTCAGATAGCGTAGACCGGTAGCAGGGTTCTCAGTACCTTACTGATCACTGTGGCATCTTACACTTTACCTCCTGCACTCTTAATTTCATCGACTATCTCCTTTATCCTTTGACCATACTGTTGGATATTCTCACCTTCAGCCATCTGCATGTCATCAAACTTTCCTCTTAGACTCTCTTCTTTAGAAATCTTAACATGTTCAGTACCGCTATAAATCTCTTCAAGTTTTTTCCATACCTCCTATGCAGTCTCTAGACCATGAACATCTACATACCCTGCATTAGACAAAGAATTGATAATGGCCTCTAATGCTTGATGATTTTCTTGTTTCTCTTTCTTCTAATCATCAGTCAACATCCCAGTAGGTGCAACATATTTTGTATCAACATGTTCCCAATACTAGCTTTCCAAACTATTGATATAAATGTTTATTATGTCACTTCATATCCTATAGTTATCTCTATTAAACTTCAGACCTTCCTTCTTCATCATGATCTACAAGATCTTTACCTCAAGTTGTTAGGCTTAGACCTTAGAGGACCTGATATGCTATGATACCAATTTATGGTATGATGAAAGAATAAGTATATGGTCAACTACTGAGAGGGGGGGGTGAATCAGTAGATAGAAAAATTGATACAAACTTCACCAATCTCAAAAATCAATCTCTCAAAGTAAACTTAGAACTATCAATGTAATAACACTGTCAAGATAAAAACTCATAAGATAAACCAGTTGACTATTACAACAAATTAACAGTAAACAACTTCAAACTCATAAACATCCATATGCTTTTTCATATGTCAACAGACTTCATTTCTCAATGCTTCTGGTTATCATAACTTATCAAAGTAGTTAATTAGTTAAGTAAATTAACCATAAGAACATAACTACAAAAACATTCACCACTTGACACAAATAGTTTTTATGTGGAAACCCAAATGGGAAAAACCACGGTGAGATGAGACTCACAAGATAACTATTTGAACTCTTTTGAAGTTTGCCCTCTTAGGAGCCTAGCATGTTAAAGTTTTACAAAAGACCTGTTAAGAACTGATCCTGTTAGGAACCACCCAATTAAGGGATTGACTACAATGCCTTGTTAGAAGTAATACCCTATAAGGAGTCACCTCAGTAGAGGATTTGAAAATCCAAGCTAATGGATCACCTTGTTAGAGGATTTGAATAGTACCAAGCTTGTTAGATTCTACTTGGTTAGGGGATTTCAATTCTATTGTAATTATTAGAAAACAACATGAGTTTGTTGATCTGTCTGAATAGCACTAAACTTGCTTGATCAGATCCTTTTCATGCTCCTATCTACCTTTACTCAAACTACAGATACATCATCTGGATTGGCAACCACACACTCAACTGATCTTTTCCAAATCTTTGCCAACTCTTAAACTAAACAACTTCATCGACCTTATAAATAAATCAATTAGGTTTGTAACACAACAAAAACCTGATTCTCATAGAGATTACAAACAAGTCGGTTCAAGTATGACCATTAGATTACATAGCAATCTCTACACATCAATCAAGAAAACCTTGATCGCTCCTTGATCACCGCTTCATCGAACTTAGTAACTCATCACGCACTTTGCATTATATGCAATATACTTGCTCATTCCCTAGACAAAAATTGTTACAACAACTCACCAAAATCACTTGAAATTGTCTTCTACAATAATCATACAAGTCATGATCATTTCCGCTCATCATCAGATCATAAACCAATATAACCAATTCACCAAACTTAATCGGTTATGGTTTATCAAAAACAACAGGTAGGGTTTACCAGTTACCAGTTCAACTCTCCAATATATAGCAATACTGGTTCAATCCACAAATTCTTCCTACTAGTTACAAAACAATATTACAACAATATCAACAATATTATTGTTGGTTAATTGACATCAATGACAACATAACATATCATAAATGCAATCTTCATGCAAATGCCAATAGAGAGGTACCTGATAGGCTGGACCATTATGAGATAGAGGATTATTGAGGTTCAACTACTGGAGTGGGTTCAGAGATAGTTTGGGGAGTGGAAATATGTTCCTATAGGTACAACATTATGTACGATCCAAGTGAGAGGTTGGAGATTGGGGGCTAGTTATCATACCACATGTAGTTTTCATAGAGTTTAAGTAGTTATAGCCTAGATAGTGGATTGTAGAGCTAGATATAGATGTAGGGATGGTGACATCTTATTATAGGTGGTTTACAAAGGACAGATTGGTACCTTTGATAGATCCTGATGTTTTAGCTCTAAGAATACCACTATGATGAATATGGAGGAGAGGATAGGATGAGGCTGAGATGGAGGAGGCTAAGGGGGATGAGGATGAGGTGACAGACAAGGACAAGGGGAGAAGTATGAGACCAAGGATCAAGATGTCATGTTGATGGATCATATGGATGACATACAAGATTTGCAATATGAGCTTATACAAGAAATAGCAATAGGTGATGAGGTTGAGCATATTCTAGATGATAGGGATGTTAGAGGTGAGGTGAGATATCAAAGAGAGCATGTATTAGTGTTAGAGAGACAAATAGCATCTCTTCAGGGTGATAGGACAACTAGGGATGCAAAGAGAGCATCATTGATGGAAAGTATAGAGAGGGGGTAGTGGAATGCAGAGAAAGCTACACTATTAACAAAGAGGGATACTTTGATAACTTGTAGGGATACAACAATAGATAGAGCAGTGTGGGATGTAGAGTGACCATAGTTGATTGTAGATAGAGATAGACTCATAGTGAAGAGAGATATACTTATAGCCTTTCGAGACAAAATAGTGGCTAGAGCATAGAGAGAAGATGAGACAATACAATAGTTCATCTAGAGTTTCATATATAACACAAAGCAACATGGGGGTGATGGGGCCATTGAGGCTACCAAGATAGACAGGACAAGAGATAGGATGAGATTCGTCATCTAGATAGAATAGGGGTCAGGAGGACTGAGGGAGAACCCAATAATATCTGAGTAGACACTTTTTGTGATTGAAATGAGATTGTGAGATCCATTTTGACACAAAGACTCAAATTATGTACTCTAATACTTTTATGATATATATGTGATGCAGATTCTATATGTGACATTATTTGTATGTTTATAGATATGCATGACTCTAATAATTTTTATGAATGAGTAAATGTATGCATTGCTATGATATTATGTAATTATAGTGACTTATATATGTAGGATGAGATGATAAATAAATTATTATGATATGCATTTGAACTAACATGTTATGAATGTAGGATGCTTACTATTGTGAGTACTAGAGTACAAGATGATGAAGACTACAAAGACCGACCAAAGCAAGGTTAGTAGAAAGTGTTGGCAATTGACACCAATCTAGGTTATAGGTGTTGTCATCGATGGCAACACACTTCATGGTAGATCCAAAAATCAAGGTAACCGACATTCACTTCACCGGCATTCAGGGAACCGACAGGCATGTAACTGGCAAACTTATAATCGATATTCCAAGGCCGACATAGGAGATTGATCCGGCAAGCGTGGAAGTGGCAACGGTCATATTGTCTCATGTTTATATTTTGTTTGGGCTGACATGTGTCTTATCATTTGAAATATGATTGTAAGCCAACATAAGGCATTTTTGTAAATGGGTATATAAGTTAGTCTGGGTTAGGTTATTTTGTGGATATGACAGATAAGAGATGTGATAGGTTATGTGATTGTATGCAAGAAAGATCTTGATCGATAGAATGAGAATGTAAAGATTTGTAATCAGTCTTGATTATTTGTCTAAAGGTTTGGGAAGCGATCTAAGCTACCGATAAGTGAGGTTACAATTTAACCGGTACAAACAACGCTTAGACTGGAACTCATCCAGCATAGTTGGTGCACATTCTAAGTTCAATTTTTGTTTGTAATTCAGTACTTTGGATCTGTAGTTAGTGAGGCTCCTTTTGTGATGAGCAATGTCCTCTAGGCAGTGTGCCTTCCTGAATGTGCAGGCCCCTCTTGTAATATTTATTCAGTTGGTTAGTGGATAGATATTGTGGGTCACCAATCCCATCATGGTTTTTCTTCTTTGAGGTTTTCCATGTATAAATCTTTGTGTTATGGTGTTGATTCATGTGGTTGCATTAATATTACTTGTTACTTTCTTTTATGCATACCGGTTAACATGTGGATTTGTTAATAAGGTTAAAAATATAATATATTTGGCAAAACACAGATTCACCCCGCCTCTCAGTGTTCTTGGATTCCAACAAAAAGGACAAGCGTTAAACAAAGAAAAGATTAGTTAGAAGGATAAAAGTTAGATGAAGAAAATATTAGTAGTGATGAAACCTTGCTTTCATAAATGCACCTTTAGCAACAGGGAGCTTTATTTAACCTGGCAAATGTATATATCACATCATGACATATGAGACCAGAGCTGTAATGCCCCTACCCTAGTCAGCCTTGTAAAACCCGTTTGACCTTGGTTGACTTCCTATGTGGCATTCTTGAATGATTGATTAACCGTGATGTAATGTTGTAGATTAGATAATATAAATAATTGTGCATACCTATTATTGTGCTTTTGCATCGATGCTTGTGTAAATGTACTTATTCCCTAATTCTTGTTATAAATATCGAGCTAACGCCTTCATTGAATATGTATATATATGTATGCTTGCGTGACTCATGGTTGCAGAAGATTGCAGGTACTATACCGCCTAGGTGCGAGGTTCATCTCCATCGGGATTCACAGGGTGTAGTATATCTCCTTTATCCTTAGAATTTGGATTAGGTGGTCATAAAACTCTCGTCTTGCCTTAGCCATGATCAGGTGAGCTTCGTATGTGGTCCATCGAGTTCCTTTTTCGTTGGGTTGCATGTCGTGTGATTTGTGGAATTTCTTGGTTTGTGTGCCTTGTGTGTGGTGGAATGGAGTACTCTATCCTAAGTATTTAATTTAATTTAATGTGTTCATTTACGCATTTGTAATTGAGAAATCAAAATAAATAGGTTTCTTTTAGGAGATTAATCATTAATTAAAAAGATCGCTTTATTTATGTTGTAGCGAATTCAATTTAATGGTTAATTTTAAATAATGAATTTAATTAGTTTATGCGTTTTTAAAAAAAAAAGAAATATTTAAGTTATTTGAAATATAATTAATTTAACCTCTTTTGCATTTTGGAAAAGAAAGGTTAATTTTACTTATTTAAGAAAATCATTTTTTATTAGAAAAGCAAGTTTAATTTATAAGTAAATTTGATATAGTGTGAAAATTTGATTTTGAGAATTAATTTAATTAAATATTTACCCTTGTCAATATTGCGAAATATAAATGTTGGCTTAATTAATATTGAGAAATTAAAAAATTTAATAAGAGAGAAGCATTTTAATTTTAATTAGAAAATCAAGTTAAATTATTCGAATAGTTGAAAAGAATTATTATTTCCTTTTTATTTAAAAAATGCTTAAATTTTAAAATTAGAAATTAGGTCAAAATGTGATTCATTTAACCTAGGTTGAAAAATATTTTGGGGGGGTTGTTGAATTTTTGGAAAAGAAAAATATGGGTATGGAGATTTGGGGATTTTGGCAAGGATGGATTTCTATAGCTGCAGGTTGGGGGCTCTTCTTCGAATCTTACCAGGAATGCTAAAGAGGTAGGATCCCGGTTTTTCCCTTTTGTTTCTTTGCTAAATCAAAATAAAAATGGTATTTGGTGGATCTTCATGAAATGCTGGTTTAAAAATATCCATGAATGCTCTTAAAATTTGAGTATTAGTTGTGAATATTGTTTGTTTTTTGGTTCAAGAATGTTTAAATGGTTTCGTGTTTGAGTAAATCTTGTTATATGAAAGCTATTGGTTTTTTGGGAAAATCATGAACTTGCTGGAAAATTTCCCCATTTTATTGTTTTGAACATTCTGGAAAAATATATATATATGTGACTATGAATGAATGAGATTTGGGTTTTTGAGAAATGACAGAAAATGTTGTTTTAGAATGTCAACAATATCTCCAAATTTACAAACTGGGTTTCTACGAAATTTTTTGGGTTTCTTCGTGACTTTGCATTATAACTTCTGTATAAATTTCGTAAAAATAAAGTTCTAGGTTTTTGAGAAATGACAGAAACCGTGTGGCTGTTAAAACAAATTTTATTTTTTTTATTAAATTTAAATTTTGATTTAAAAAAAATAAAATAAAATAAAATGTTTTAATGTTATTAAATTTTAATTAATATATTTTATTAGTTATATATTATATATTAATTATTAATTAATGTATAGATTTAATTATATGTTAATTGTGATAATTTTTATAATAATATATATTAATAAATATATATTAATTGTCGATTCCTAATTTGGAGTATACTTTCAAATGCATAATAATTATTGTTTAGTCATTGCTTTAGTAATTTAGGCATGTATATACATAGAGAAGTGTATGCTAATTCATACCTTTAGATCGTGTATTTGTTTAGTATATGCAAGGGAATTATATTTTTATGGGAGATTTTTGAATTAAAATATAATTATTATTTGGTGATGTTTAAAAATAATATATTATCCAAGGATATATTATTTTCGGATTTTAATGTTATAGGTCATCTGGTAAATTTAGAAGTGGAATACTAAAGTTTAGGAGTAATTGGAAAATGAAATGTTTTATCATTGGATCTTTCTTTTGAAAATTAAAATGAGATGCTATTAGAAATAATGGAAATTTAATAATGTATTGTTGGAAAAATTAGTAAGTTAATGATATCTCATTTGATAAAATAAATGGGTTAGTTTTACTCATCCTCGGCATTGGGAAATAAACAAATGGAAATATGGCAAGTTTAATTTATTAGTATTCGCTTAGTTTAAAGTGATGGCAAAACCCTGTTATGTTTGTTTAGACTCTATCGTCCGTATGGTTGCTTGTGTTTGGTCATAGTCGGTCAAGTCCCTAGTTAAGGAACCGTTAGACAAGAGATCTTTGTAATTGCTTTTGATGTGTTCAGTTGGATCAGCTTCTATGAAGGAATCATTTATGTATTTATTGACCAAAGTGGTCGTTGTATAGTGGTTGTGTTCGCCTATAAGGCAAGATGTAAATGACATGAAACTTATGTAACCTTAACTATATTAATTGCGAGAGGGGTCTTGCAATTGAGCAAACCCAGAGATGTAGCCCTCTAGGGGTGAACTCCAAGATCATTTATGTGTTATGTGATGCTTTTATCTCTCTTGTTTCATTCTTAGTGCTAGTATGTATGGATGTATTTTGTAAGTGTGTAATGGGGATTAGATGAAGTTAAATTTAGAATGTAGGTATATAGTCCCCTTGTTAAACATGGTAATTATGATCATAAAAGATTGTAGATATGAATATAAAAAATATTTTGTTAATGTTAATGAAAAGAAGTAAGCATGGGAGGAAACTCACTAGGTTGCAATTAATGGATTAACTTGTCATAAAGCATGTAATTTGAATGTAATGAATGGATATCATTTATGGAATTAACTTGTCATAATACCTAAATTGTAAATCTAATGGATGAACTTCTGTTAGTTACTGACATTTTTATCTTAACAAATCAAAATCGTCATATTAGTTAAATTTCACTAAATTGGATGAAATCCAAATAGTTATTTACGTTTTATTCTAAATAAATAATCTTCACCAAATTAGCTTCATTCTAACTATAATTGGATGAACTCAATTGGTTATCCACATTATAACCTTAATGAATGAACTTCATCATAATAGCTATAATTGAACTAAAAAAGGGGAAACTCATTTAGCTATTTATATTTCAATCTTAATAAATGAACCGCATCATATTAACTCTATCTTATCTATAATGGGTGAACTCATCAAGTTAGTTATATTTTAACCCCAATGGATGATCTCCATTATGTTATTTGCATATTTAATCCTTAATGAATGAATTTCATCTTATTAGCTATATTTAAATTAATTGGATGAACTCATGTGGTTATATTACATTTACACCTTAATGAATGAACCCATTAGGCTATTTACATTTTATCCTCTACAAATGTACTACGACTTATTAGTTAGTTATGTTTTAACCCTAATGGATGAACCTCATTATGTTAGTTTACATTTTAAACCCTAATAAAAGAATCTCCTCTTATTAGTCATAATTTAACTATAAAGGATGAACTCATTTGGTTGTTTACTTTTAAACCTAAATAAATGAACCTTGATATATTGGCTACATTGTATCTAAAATGGATGGACTCGTCAAGTTAACCATACTTAAACCTTAATGGGTGAATTATTAAGTTAACTATGTTTTAACTTCATTAGGTAAAATCCCTCTTGTTAGCCGCTTCTGCGATCATAATAGATGAACGCTTCATAATCTCTATAATGTTAATTCACTGAACAAATCATATCCATGTTCCAAGTAATAACATGTAATTAAGTTATTCATTTTAATTGGATCTAATGTCGTGAGTTGAGTTAGGTGTTAAGTTACATAATCACGTTGGGGAAACTCCTTAGGTTCGTTTAGTCTTCCGTTGTGTTATCTATATGTTAGATAACTCCAATGTATCTTAATATTGTGACTTAACATTAACACTCTTATTATTTTATTTTTTTTTAAATGTTTACACTCCATTTCAGTGTTTTAGCTTAATCCCTTAGGGGTTTCCTGGCGGGGCATTACAAGAGCGATAATGTGATCCTTTTGCAAAGAAAAATAGACATATTGCAAACAAGGAATGTTCCAATCAATTCTAAAATGTTGGGGTGTGTGTCTCACGAGTCAAGGTATGTGTGATAGTCACAAAGTGAACGTATTAACACAGACACCCAAGAAATACCTATTTTAAAACATCATGAAAACATACTACAAACAAAAGACAAAACAAGAAGATCATGCACCATCCCATCCACTCTAATCACTTGTCAATATCCTCGAGTAACATAAGAACATGATGGGGATGACCCTTTGGTAAAATGGTGGGGATTCTTGCCTGTAGTTCCTACAACCTAGGTTTAAACCCCATGGGTTTGTCTCTACTATGTTAACAATGTTGGAGAATGATTTCATTACACCTAGCACCTATCCATTGACAATGGAAGAGATAAAGGCAAAGCAAGAACATATTCAAGAAATGATTGAAATAACATCTGCATTGACTGACTCAGAGTTTAATGATCTAGAAGGCTGCAATGATGCCAAGGAAATGTGGGACAAGCTCATATCTGTGTATGGTGGTGATAAACATGTTCAAAGAGAAAAAGTGGATAGTCTAAGAGGACAACTTGAATCTATGAGGATGAATGAAGGTGAGAACATAACCCAGTATAGTACAAGATTAAAGGAGATTGTCAATCAAATCAAAGGAGCAGGAGGAACCATTGAAGAAAAGGATGTCACAAGTAAGTTATTGAGAACCCTTCTACCTGCTTATGCAATCCGAGTCTCTGCAATCAATGAATTGAGGTTTGTACCCAATATGCTAGTTTCTTTGGATGCTACTATTGGTAAGCTACATGCATTTGAATTAAGTAATTTTGATAACAGTGGTCTTCGGTAAATAAAGTTGAATCTGCATTTAGTTCTTTTCATCTTAGTGAATCTAATGATTACAATGATAGAATGAGTAAGTATTCTGAAGGGAATCATAATGGAGCAAGTGAAATATTTTGTAAGAACATGGAAGAAGTACACAAACTGTATGAGGAAATAAGAAAGCAAAAAGAGTTTGAAGCACTATTAGCCAGAAGGTTACCGAGAGGCAAAGGTAAGTATAAAGGAAAACTACCTTTGAAATGTTTCAATTGTGGTAAGATAGGACATATGGCTTTTAACTGTCCTGACAAAGAATCTAATGAAAAGAGAGATTATCGAGGTGACAGACAGAAAAATAATCATTACAAAGAATACTGAGACTTCAGAAGAGATAGAAAGTCATGCCTAATAGCCGATGAGGAATCAAATGATGATAAATCAGATGAAACTGATACAAAGGAAGTAGTTTATGTGGCTATCAAAGATGGATCAAATGAAGAAACGTATGAAGAAAAAGCCCTAATATCTCACATAAATACTAATGATTCTTGGATCATAGATATTGGATGCTCACATCACATGACAGGTGATAAACACAAGTTTGTTATGTTAGAAGATTATGATGGAGGTTATGTAAGATTTGGTAATGATGCACCATGTCCGGTAAAAGGTAAAGGATCCATAACACTTCTTGACAATGCTAAATATGATGATGTTTATTGGGTTGAAGATTTGAAATATAATTTGTTGAGTGTAGAATAGCTAAACAATACAGGATACCGAATCAAATTTCAGAAAGGAATTGTCAAAGTTCATGACAAGCATGGAAAGTTAGCTGCTATTGGGTCGCAAACAAAAGGTAACACATTTCACCTTGACTCAACTCAGAACAAGTGTCTGTATGCAAAGATAGATGATACCTGGTTATGGCATAAAAGGTTTTGTCATGTAAATTTTGATAATCTGATCAAAATAAGCAAGAAGCACCGAGTAAGAGGTCTACCGAGTTTGGAAAAACCTAAGAATGATATGTGCTGAGGATGCCAGATGGGTAAAATGACAAGATCAAGCTTTACAAGTAAGTCCTACACTTCTAAGGGAATTTTAGATCTTGTGCACACTGATCTTTATGGCCCTATGAAAGTTCAAAGTTATTATGGTGATAAATATTTCATATTATTTGTGGATGATTATTCAAGGATGATGTCAGTTATGTTTTTAAAAGAAAAATCAGAAGCATTTCAAATGTTTAAATGGTACAAGGCAAGAGTTGAAAATGAAACAGGAAGACAACTGAAATGTCTTAGATCAGATAGAGGAGGAGAGTTTACTTTTGATGAATTTAACTTATTCTGCAATGATCATGGTATAAAAAGACAAGTTTCTGCACTGAGAACTCCACAGCAAAATGGGATAGCTGAGAGAAGAAACAAATCTATTTTAGATTGTGCCAGAACCCTGATGATTGAAAAGAAAGTGCCACAAACATTTTGGAGAGAAGCAATAAGCACAGCAGTTTACACCCTGAACCAAGTACAACTGAAGAAAGGAACTTTGAAGACACCATATGAAATCTGGTATGACAAGAAACCTAATGTAAGTTACTTCAAAATCTTTGGAAGTAGATGCTATGTACACAAAGATGATAGAAATGGAAAGTTTGATCAGAAAAGTGAAGAAGGAACATTTCTTGGTTATTCTTCTAGAAGTAAAGCATTTAAATGTCTGATCAAATCATCTAACAAAATAGTAGAAAGTGCAAATGTGAAAATTGATGAATTTGCATAAAGAAATGATGAAGGAATCTCTATGAAACCAGAAGATTATGAAGAATTTGTCTATGTTCAACCGACAAGTCCTACCGAGAGAGTTACTGAAGAAAATAAAGAGGATATTCAAATACCGAGTGATGAAGAAAATCATACAGAGCCTACTGAGCCTGTATTAGCCAAGGATGTCAGAAGGAATCATGCATCAAGTCAAATTATAGGAGATAAAGATGATCCATTGATGACAAGGAACAAATTGAGACAGAACACATGTCTGATATCTGAATTTGAACCGAGAATAGTGAAAGAGGTATTTAACAGTGAAGATTGGATAAATGCTATGACAGAAGAGATTGATCAAATCAAGAAGAATGACACATGGACACTGGTCCCAAGACCGAAGGACAAAAATGTAATCGATATAAAGTGGATTTTCAGAAACAAGCTGAATGAAAAAGGTGAGGTCATTCAAAATAAAGCAAGACTAGTTTGCAAAGGATATGCTCAAGAAGAGGGAATTGATTACGGTGAGACTTTTGCACCTGTGGCGAGACTTGAAGGAGTAAGAACATTGTTGGCATATGCTGCTTTCAAAAATTTCAAGGTATATCAAATGGATGTCAAATCTGCATTTCTAAATGGTATATTAAAAGAAGAAGTTTTTATTGAATAGCCTAAAGGATTTGTTGAAGACAAGAATAAAGATCAGGTATGTAAAATGAACAAAGCTTTATATGGTCTGAAACAAGCACCTAGAGCATGGTATGAAAGATTGCACTCATATTTAATCAAGATTGGTTTTATAAGGACAAGTGAAAATAGCAATATGTACATAAAGAATGATGAAAATGGAATACTGATCTCAGCCATATTTGTTGATGATATTATCTTTTGTGGAAATGACTCTTTATGCAAGAACTTTGGAAATGAAATGAGCAAAGAATTTGAGATGTCATTAATCAGTGAGATAAAGTACTTTATAGGTTTACAAATACTGCAAATGAAATATGAGATTTTCATTACTCAATCCAAGTACATAAAGGAAATCTTGAAGAAATTTGGAATGGAGGACTCAAAACCAGTAAGTACTCCTATGACTACCAACTATAAATTATCAAAGAATGATGAATCTACATTTGTTGATGAGACACTTTACCGATCCATGATTGGAAAGCTACAATATGTTGTTCACAGCAGGCCAGACATAGCACATGTAGTAGGTATAGTTGCAAGATTTTCTGCAAATCCCAAGGAAACACACATGACAACAATCAAGAGAATTTTCAGATACTTGAAAGGTACTGAGGATTATGGCTTAGTATATCAGAAAGGAAATTACTTTGATTTAAAATTTTATACTGATGTTGATTGGGCAGGCAACATTGATGACAGAAAAAGCACAAGTGGAGGAGCTTTCTTTTTAGGAGAAAGACTAGTGAGTTGGCTTAGCAAGAAACAAGGATGTGTTTCACAGTCAACAGCAGAAGCTGAATATGTTGCTGCAGCATTGAATTGTACCAATATAACATGGATCAAACAACTATTGGAAGGTATAAATGAGAAAGTTATTGAGCCAGTAACTATATTCTATGACAATACTAGTGCCATTAACATTTCAAAGAATCCTGTTATGCACGCTAAGACAAAGCACATCTCTATCAAATATCATTATCTTAGAGAAGAAGCTCAAGAGAAGAAAGTGGTGTTGGAGTATGTTAGCACAAAGGAACAAATAGCAGATATCTTCACCAAGCCACTGCCAAGGGACACTTTTGAGTATCTCAAAAGTAAGTTAGGGGTCCTACCCCTATCTTCTACTCACTGACCGAGTTCGGTGAAAGCATCAATTCAATGAATCTACAAAATATTATGTGTGGATTGATGCTTATTTACACACTTTAGGATGTTTTCTAAAGGTGTGTAGGAAACAAATATAGGGAATAGGAATTGAAGACGTAATGCTCTGACCGAGACTGAGTTGACACATAACAGCAAGGAATTCACTTCTCAGCGGAAGAAATCATGTTGTAGTTCTTTACTTTTTGGCATTGTTGTCAAAGGGGGAGAAGACTATTGTATGGGGGAGAAGTCTAATGATAGGGGGAGAGCATTTCAAAATCTCACAACAATCCAAATCAATTAGGTCAAATCAATTGGTTTTTCCATCAATGCCAAAGGGGGAGATTGTTGGCATTATAACAGACAATAAGAGATTGTTGGTATTTCAATTATGATATTGAAAAGGTTGTTGATGATTATGGATATAACTGATTAAGGATGTTTACTGTCTTAATATTATTATTTTGTCATTGATGTCAAGAAATTGATTTTCTAATTCAGTATGATGTAGCCATATCTTAAGAAGTATGATTTGGTGAGTATAAAGATGTCAGTAAAAGACACAGAAATAATGTGATGAAAAAGGGGAGGAATAAGTTATTCAATGGGCAACTATTACCGGGTTAGACAATGATGAGATCATGATGTTTAGATTGTTTTGCTATCCTACATATGTTGTTGATTGTAAGGTTAATACTATACTATGTTACCGAGCAAAGAACCTAGTCGGTAAACCCTAAGGTTATCGCTATCGGTTAATGAAGGCGGAATGTCTACCAAGTAAAGTTTAGTATTTACTGAGTTGCACCCAAGCTATAACAAAATGCATTAAATGATTAAAAATGTTATTTAATGAAGGAAGCTGATGAGCTGGAACTGATTAAGTGATTGGTATGTCATGCATGAAGTTTGTTAAAGAATCTATGGCAAAGGAAAATCGACAAGAAGATCTATAGTGTAGATTGAACCGCAATACCTTAGCACAAGTTCCAAGAAATGTATGCAAGTTCCAAGGCAAGGTAAAACACTTTTAGATCAAAGGATACAATGAACTTGGTCAAGTTTGAAGATCTGATGGCTATGATTGATCATGGGATATGTGATCAAGGAGATTAAGCGATTAGGAAATTGTTTATAAATAAGGAACTGTTGATAAACAATGTATGTGGGAAAGTGTATGCACAGGGATGCTACATAGTGATTACTGGGCACAGAAGCTTGGAGACCTGTTTGAATAACAAAGTATAGAGCCTAGTAGAGGGACAAGATAAGTCCTATGACTAGATTGTATTGAGAAAATAAGAATCTGCTTTAGCATTTTAGATGTGAAGTTGCAGATAGATTTTTATTACTGTTATTTTGTGAAGTGACAGAAAATATCTTAACCGAGTGGACTTAACAATCTTATTTGTAAAACCCTCTAGCAAGGTGACATTCTGATTGAGTGTTTGAAATCCTTTAACAAGGTCACTTCTAACAAGGTGAAGATCCTAACAGATCTTAGGGAAATCCCTTAACTGGGTCACATCTAGCAATGTGTTTGTAATCTTTAATAGGATTTGCTTTTAACCGAGCATACTCTAGAAGAGTATATTTCTTAGTGGGTCTGAAATCCCACAGTGGTTTTTCCCTATTTGGGTTTCCACATTTAATCTGGTGTTATGAGTGTTATGATGTTTATATGCTTATAAGTTTGCATGTTTAGCAGTTTTGGTTATATTGCTGAAGTATATGTTATCGAGGTTGAATCTGTTGTTTTTATGGAAGATTAAGTTTGTATGATTCACCCCCCCCTCTCATCTTGTTAGCTTTGCATCTGTACTTACATTAAGTATTAGTACTATCATCTGATGTGTACCATTTACTCTTGAAAGAAATCCTTGTTTTCTTACCCAACTAACATTCCTTACATACCAGTTTAACATGTTTAACAATCTTAGGAAAATCCCTAATAGCTTGTGTAGAACTGATCTTGATCAATGAATCAAAGTTTACATGACACATTCTTCTATGCCACAACCAACTCTCATCTATCTTAGCAATCAAACAACTTTTTTCACTAGCATTCAATTGAAAAATGTTACCTTTAGTCTTTGTTCTAGATGCAATCTCTATACCGGAGGCATTTAACATCTTGCATTTACCATTTTTAAATTGTAGATCATAACCCTTATCAACCATCTGTCCAACACTCAAAACATTATGCTTCAAACCTTCAACATACAAAACATCATCAGTGTTATGCTTACCATCAAAAGAAATAAAACCTCTCCCACAAATTACACAAGCTTTGTCATCTCCAAATCTAACTAAATTCCACAATCATACCTTTCCATGCTCACAAATTTTCTTTTGTCACTAGACATATGATGTGAACAACCACTGTCAATCACCCATTCACCTTTTTCTTCTACATTTGCAGCCAAAGCTTTCTCCTCAACAGAATAACTAGTGGAATCAATAGGCACATGTCTATCTTCTTTAATGGAAATAAACACAACTTCATCTTCTTCTAATTATTCATCTGTAGCATAATAATAGTTCTTCTAGTTCGTAAACTTTCAATTAGATTTATAAGGCTTATCATACTTCTCATGCTTCTCATATCTATCATTCCTATCAAACTTATCAAACTTGTCATGTATGTGATACTTAACCATTCTCTTCGGACATCTAGAAGCAAAATGTCCTATCTTGTTAAAAGAAAAACATTTCAAAGGAAACTTTCCATCATACTTACCGACAACTTTAGGCAATCTTTGGGCAATCAATGCTTCAAGCTCATCTAGCTCTCTTTCTTGCTCTCCTATCTCTCTTCTTTCTCTTTCATATCTGGATATCTTGCACTCATTAGGATCATATTTTTTCTTACCAGACACAAATGCTGATGCTTTGAATGTTGTCTATGACTTTCCATGTGATTCTCCAGATTCGCTCAGCTCAAATGCAGCAAGTTTTCCAACCAATACATCGTTGGTCACTATAGTTAGACTTTGGATCTCATCAATAGCGGAAACCTTATGTTTATAAGTAGGAGGCAAAGATCTTAGCACCTTGGCAACAATCTCATCTTCTTCAATATTTCCATCAGCAAATCTGATACCAAGGACAAGCTCATTCACCTTAGCCATGTATGAATGTATGTTCTCATCATCACCCATCTTCAATCTCTCATACTTTCCTTTTAAACTTTGCAACTTAGCAACTTTCACTTGACTATCACCTTCATACGGGATCTCAAGCTTCACCCATATCTCATGTGCGGTCTGAAGTTCCATAACATTTATCATTTCAAAATCAGTTAGGGCACAGAGTAATGCTTCTTTTATTCTGATGTTATATTCACCTTCCTTAACCTCATTAGAAGTGGATGGTCCATTATGAGGAACAACATTGGCATTCTTAGTAATCTTCCAATAATCTTCTCCAAGAAATTTCAAATGCACCTCCATTCATCTCTTCCACATAGTATAGTTTCTTCCATCAAACCTCAGACTGTCTTTCTTGAAAAGAATTCCTTGAGTTGCCACCCCAGATCTCCTCAAGCGATTAAGCTTCTACCGAAGGATCTAGCTAAGGAAGACTGAGAGGGGGGGCGTGAATCAGTCTTCACCAGATTCTCAGCAAATTAAACTCCAAAACATAAATTGATAAACCACATCAATATATAGATAAGAAAATTAACAACAAAACACATAACACCAATATTTTGACGTGGAAAACCCAGTTAAGGGAAAAACCATGGTGGAAACCTACCCACAATAAGATGATACTCTACAGTAATATGTGAAAATATTACAATGGGGAATGCACATGCATTCAAGCACACTACCTAGAGCTCACTGCTCAAAAGATAAATGTCTAGAAGGCTACAACCCTCAGGGAAGTCTCATTGACTTACAATATAATTTGGACTACAATCTGAAAGCCGAAAGGAATGAACTGCAATGATAGAATCTATAAATGCTTGATGATAGATCCAGTTAAGCACACTTGTATTCTCTATAACACCAAATACACCTCAACACTTCACCGAATGATAAATCTCTTGTTCTCACAATCACCCTACTTTGATAATACAGACATAATATCGACTCATAAATTACATAAGCATCTCACCTATATATACAAATCATTAACCTTGATAGCAAGGTCGGCTAAACCCTCAACCCTCAACTCATAATTACAAAAATTACATTACACAAAACAAAGATCGACCATTGGACCAATATTATGATTTACATTACATAGCATGGACCTAATTCAAATTTCCAAATAATTACATCCACTAGAAATCCCACCAAGATCAACCGCAACACGCTACACCACCAGAAATACTGCATAACATGCAAATCATCATCGGTTCATAGAAATCACCAAAACCTTGCACAATGATCAATGCAAATCACCAAAACAAATATAACACAACTAAGAAACACTAGAAATCGCGTTACAATTATCTGAAATAGTTGCACCAATACCTCTTTTCAAATCTTCATTAGTCAACGTCTCAAAGCTCAAGAACACAACCAATCAACAACTGTCACTAGAAAAGATGACTTGCGGAGAACCAAATCATGAACCATATAAAATGAAGATACACAAGATCTTTCCAAAAAATAATCCAAAGAATCAGCACAGGATCTAATCACATCGGAATATATCGAAGGAAATACTGGATTCTGCAAAACAGTGATCAACACAACCAAACTTCAAAACAGGATCAAAAAATCTTCCTAAACTCACCAAAATAACTCATAGGAATATGTTGACATCAATGACAACAACATATCCTAGTAGAAGTAATGAAAAACCAAATCCAACAATCTCCCCAATAATCCAACACCAACCTCCTTCACTAGCAAGTAAAGGGATTTGGGCTACTAAGACAATGTTTCATAGTAATTCCTTAAGGAACAAAGTTGGTATGTGTATTTTGCAAAGTGAGCATATTATAGCTCTAACGACCCTTATTAGAAGATCTGAATTTAAATTGCACTTTGGCTACAAGCAACCTTTTTGCAAAGCCTTTTATATAGCGGCTCAAAGAGAGATACTGCTCAGAAATTGCTAAGAGGTGATGAAATCCCTAGAGTTATTTCTATTTTGAAATATCCTTGTGAGGTGATGAAATCCCCACAAAAGTATCCCTCTACTAAAAAATAAAAGCAGGTGTCACTATCACCTTTCTCTTTCTCCCAAGACCTTGAAGGTGAGTGGCAAGGTACTAGATGCAATAGTGGGCCCACCCTACAAAATAAGCAAGTGCTCAAAAAATGAAAGATAGAGGTTCATTCCTTTTAAATAAATCAATTGTGAGCTAAGATAAATATAAGGCAATCCATGTTGATTCTAATTAATAAAATTTAGTTGTGAGCTAATCTAATCAACCACATAAGTTTGTTTGAGCTTTTAGTCTTTGACAATCATCATGAACCAAACAAATTAGCAATTTGATATGTTTTAATATTTTTCCCACTGATACCAAGATGCTACACAAATTGATTAGTAACCCCTGAAACCTTATGATCAAATCAAATTGAAAGATTTGAAAATAAATTGAAAAAACCCTAATCTACATTTTTTTTATACATGCCAACTGTGTAGGTTTAGAGACCAATTGCATTGTAGATTTGACCAAGTGTGCAGTTTCATAGACCAACTGCACTGCTGATTTGACCAAGTGTGCGGTTTCATAGACCAAATGCACTACTAATTTCACCAAGTGTACATTTTTATAGACCAACTACATTGTCGATTTGACCAAGTGTGTAGTCTTATAGACCAACTGCGTAGCTCTTAACTACTACAAATTAGAGAGAAATTCAATTCAATTTCACAAATTGGTAATGTAAAACAGCAAATTTAAGCATGAAATAAGTCAAATTAATGAGAAACGAATGTGAAATCTTATTGAGGATGTGCAAGAGCTATTTGAAAATATTGTCATCATTTGCATTCTTATTCTTGTTTTCTTTGCAAAGCTTCTTCGAGGCATCATGCCTTCTCTTCTTCTTCTTTTTCCAAGACAAAGGTTGTTTGTCTAAACTTGGCCCAACTAGTCTTTGTTCTCCAAGCTAAAACATGTAATCAGAGATTATGTCTTCTTTCTTATCATGAAACCCTAAATTAGGTTGGGGTAAAAGGGCTTCTTCTTCTTCCTCGCCAGGGAGTACCATCTCTATTCATTTTCAAGGACACAATCTATCAATCAAAAGATTAGGATAGGTGTGGTTGGGTGCATGTTGTACTTATATGTGTAAGACAAAACACATATCTCACATATGATAAGAGTGATATACCCATTAGGTTTGTTGAATAGTCACTCTGCTCGTTAGATTTTATGAACACATTTGTTCAATTTCCTACATTCCACTCTTTGACTATATCCTAGAAACCTAGACTTCACTCAACACGGCATTGTGTTTTTTAATTCAATTTTAGAGATATGAGATGAAACCCTAAACTAAGGATACAAGACATTTAAGACTAACTAAAGCAAGGCTCAGATCCTATTGGGGTTGAGGAGGAGGTGGTTGAAAAGCATAGATTCTCTCTTGTTCTCTATGTCTTTTTTATTCTCTCTTGCTCAAGTTCTCTTCTTATAGATGCTTCGAGACATTTGTCTCTATCATCTTCCTCTTCTATGAAAAAGATAGTACATATGTATTCAACATAACTAGTTTTGGTTCTCCAAGCAAGGTTGTTCAATCCAATGATAACGTCCTCTTGATCATTTTCAAATCCTAGGTAGGGTTGAAGCACAGGGGTAACGTTCTCACCAGAAAGAACCATCTTGGATCATGTTTGAAATTGAAACCATTTAAGCTATGAATGATTACAATTGAAATAAAGAGAGTAAATTGGCCACCTATTTATATATAAATGAAGATTGTAAATCGAAATTGAAACCAATTAACCCCTATTTAGATCTAAATGAATATTTGTGAATCAAAATTGAAATCAATTAACCCCTATTTAGATTTAAATGAATATTGTTGCTTGAAAATTAAATCAATTAACCTCCTAATTAGAAACTAGGTGAAGATTGTTTCTTGAAAATGAAACCAATTGACCTCCTAATTAGGATCTAATTGAAGATTGTTGCTTGAAAATGAAATCAATTAATCTCCTAATTAGAATCTAGGTGAAATTTTTAGCATGAAATGAAACCAATTAACCTCCTAATTAGAATCTAGATGAATATTGTAACTAGAAATGAAACCAATTAACCTCGTAATTACAATCTAGGAGAAGCTTATTGCTTGAAATGAAACTAACCTCCTAATTAGATTCTAGGTGAAGATTGTTGCTTCTAATGAAACCAATTAATCTCCTAATTATAATCTAGGTGATGATTGTTGCTTGAAATTAAACCAATTAACCTCCTAATTAAATCTAGGTGAAGATTGTTGCATGAAATGAAACAAATTAACTTGCACAAACACATTAGGACTTTAAAATCTGCAAATCAAAATCCTAATTATTGAAATTCCTACATGTGACAAATGATATTAGACAAACCCTACATGTGAAAAGGTCAATGATGCAAATAAACAATCCTAACCAACTGTGTAGCTTCTTGAGCCAATAGTGCATTTCTAAGGACCACCTATGTAGTTTGATGAACCAATTGTGTAGTTTTTTGTGCCAACTATGCAATTCTGTGAACTGATTGCACAGTTATGGGCACCAAGTGCATAGGTTTGACCTCTAGGAGCTTGAAAGGCATGAAGGTTGATTTGTTATGAAAAATTGATCCCCGAGTACCTGCGAATGAACAAAAACTCACAAAGATATCAAAAAAGGCATGTGGTTCATGTTGGGTTCACTAGATGTAGATCAAAAAAAGATTCAAATGGTTAGATAGAAATAAAACCAAAGCATAATCGAAAGCTAATCACAAACTTTTGAAACAATTATGCTAATTTGTCCAAATCGTACCAATACAGACATTGAAACAAAATGTAAACAACACCAAAAACTAAATGTAGATATCACCATTCCATCAATGTCACTTCATTGTTCTTTCTTTCTCCTCTAATTGATGTTGCTCTCATCATGTAGGTGAAAGTATGAATCAAAGGGTGATACCAAGGATAACTTGAAAGTGCGATTATAAGATGAAATTATTTCAACTAAATGAAACTTATTAAACTAGATGATTAAGATTGATCAAAAGTTCTAGACAAAATAACAACGCATAAAAATTAGATGAATTGATTGAAAGAGAAGCCCCAATTTATAGAAATTTGAAGACTCAAAAAACAAAAAGGATCAAAAAGATTTTTGATTAGGTGGACAAACCAGATTGAGCTCATGAGAGAGCTACCATTTGAGGAAGGATGAAGAAGATGAGGAAAAAGTGGAGAAAATGAAAAAAGAAGATTTTTTGAGGATGCGTGCCTCATTTTCAAATTTAAATTAAGATTAATGAGATATTTCCAAAAAGATTATTTTCAAAAATCCAAGAGAGATATTAGCTTACCATTTTTGAAAATTAGGAGGATAAAAGGAAAAAGTAGAGAATATTCTCATATGAGAGGATATTTTAGAGATAATTTAATAAATACAATTTATTAAAAATCACATGGCAAAAAACAAATAAGAATAAATAAATAAATAAAATTTGTTAATTATTCTTATTGGGAAGAAAATAAATATAATAAATTAATAAAATAAAATTAATTTATTAAATGTATTTATGACAATATTAATTAGATAATAAATGTAATTAATCAAAGGACAAAAAAGGGAATGAATAAATTATTTATTTTATTTATTTATTTGACTATAGAAGAAATGTTATTAGAAAGGGGTTCAATTAATTAAACCTAATAGGCCAACCAAGTCAAACTTATGCACAGAGACCCAAATTTAGTAAAATCAAGTAAAATTAGGTTAAAATGGGTGAAATTGGAAAAAATTGGGAAGGTTCGGACATAAAATAGGAAGAAATGAGTGAAAATGGGGAAATTAGGTCAAATCAGGTAAAATCAAGTAAAAGTGGGTCAATTGACAGAAAAAGGGACAAACATGACATCATGGGATGGGAGAAGAGGTCAAAATGAAACCATAAAATAGGAATAGGGAACAAAATTATGCCAATGGGACCGAAAATGGGAAGTGAAAAGCGGTAGGACCAAGAAGGATGTAAAATGACCTAATTGGGGCAAGGTTCAGGACAAAATCAAAATCAGTAGAATAAAAAAGACAACAAACTGACATAAAGGGGATGAAGCTAAGGAAAAAATGATACCGTAAACTCGGGATGGGGATAAAATAATATCATCGAGACAAAAAATAGGAAAGACAAAATAGGACAGGATCGCGTGAATAATGAAGGCTATACGCACGATTAGGTTAAAAATGAAGAACACATATGTTACCAATTTTTAGTGTCTATAGTAATTTAATTTCTTTGAGACAACATAAAGCAAGTGTTTCTATCCTTGCATTTTTTTGTTCATTTCTATGTCATTGTTGTGTGTTTGGTTTATAAGGGGAGTATCCTTCATCAAAGAGTCAAACCACTATATCCAAACTAATAAGATACAAAACCACTAAACATCACTATCACTAGCTCCAACAAAAGTGTGCAAACAAGATATCCATGGTATCATGATAATGATATCCTAATTGAGATTCGATCAAATCTCTCACATAATCAAACAACTCAAATCCATATCATTAGCTCCCAAAAGTTAAAATTAAAACCATTATCCTCAAACAAGAAGATACATTGTTGGAACTAATCAGGAATCCAAACCAACAACACAAATAAATCACTTGTAAATACAATAATTTCATGCCAAAGTCCCTAAACACAAGGAATATCCATGACACCATGATCATCTATATCTAAACAATCATAAAATTCTCATTGTGTCACACCTATTGGCATCACATAGTCAAAAACATAGGTCCTCTATGATGACAATGTTAGGTAACACCATCTTTCATTCTCAACATGAGAACCAAATCAGAAAATCAAGTGACTAAAATAAGAAATAATTCTAAATGTGTATTAACAATTAAAAGTATATGGGTACAAACAACCCACATCCAGGCCATATATGCAACCTATAAGTACAAACCATCTACAACATTGCACAACTTGTACCATCAACAATGCAACATAAAAATATAAACCAAATACTAATAACCATGTCAAAATGAGAGTAATCTAAGATACATAATTGAGTATACCATGATACTGTTAGAAATTGTTGGTCATTCTTGCTGCTAGGATATATTGTTGTCATTGATGTCAACATATTCCCATGATTTTCTCTGGTGTATCCAAATTGAGATGATCTTTTGATCTAGTTTGTGTGTTGTTTTGTTGATCAGTGCTTTGCAGAGTTCAATATATCCTCTACTATATCCTGGTGTGATCAGATCTTGTACTGATATTTTGGGATATTGTTTGGGATGGTCTTGTGTATCTTCATTTCAGATGGATCGTGATTTGGTGCTCCACAAGTTATCTTTCTTTGTGACAGTTGTCGATTGGTTGTGTTCTTGAGTTTCACATATTGATCGATGAAGATTTGATAAGTGGTGTTGGTGCAACTATTTCTGATGATTCTAATGTGCTTGTTGGTGTTTCCTAGTCATGTCCTATTTGTCTTGGTGATCCACATTCATTGTTGTGTGATTTTGGTGGTTTTCATCAACCGGCGATGATTTTCGTGTTATGTGGTTTTCCTGGTGGTGTAGCATGTTGCGGTTGATCTTGGCATGATTTTCGGTGGAGTTGTGCATTTGGGAATTTGAATTGGGTCCATGTTATGTCATGTAAATAATTATATTGGCCTGGTGGTCGATCTTTGTATCATGTGATGTAATTTTGTAATTGAGGGTTGAGGGTTTAGCCGACCTTGTTATCAAGGTTGATGAATTGTATATAGTTGATATATTCATGTAGATTAGGTGGCAATGATGTGTTTGCATTATTAGAGAGTGATGTATGTGTGAACAAGAGATTTATCTTTTGTTTTTGTAATTGTGGAGAGATTGGTGTTGCAGAGCATACATTTGTGCTTAACCAGAACTGTAATCAGGCATTTGGAGATGTTATTCTTTCAATTCATTTATTCTGAATTGTAGTCTGAATCTTGTCGTAAGTCAGTGAGACTTCCATGAGTGTTGTAGCCTTTCAAGCCATTATAATTTGAGCAGTGAGCTCTAGGCAGTGTGCCTGAATTCATATGAATTTCCCATTATAATATTTCCACATACTACTACAGAGTATCATCTTACTGTGGGTAGGTTCCCATAGTGGTTTTTCCCTTAAATGGGTTTTCCACATCAAAATTATGGTGTTGTGTGTTGTGATTTCAATTTGCTTATCTATCATATTGTTGTAGTTTATCAGATTTGTGTTTTGTGTTTAAGTTTGTGTAATCCGATGAAGACTAATTCACCCCCCCCCCTCTCTGTCTTCATTCTTGATTTAAATTGTCATAAACTCATAAATTCATCTTATTCAAGTAAATTCATAAAAAACTTAGATACGAATAACAATAAATAAATCACGCCAAAACAACTAAAAACCTAATCCATTATGTAGCTACGTGAATAAGATTTTTGTTGACTATTTGAAGTAAACAATTTGACTCCATTTGCACAAGTTATGACTCTTAAAGTAAAAAAGGAACATCTGAATTATAACAAGAATCCCACTATCAAAAAGAAAAAATATGGAAAAACCAATTACACCACTGTGTAGTGTTCAAAACCATCTTTTCAATGACTATAAGTCAAAAATCCAGCATCCTATGCCCAAGTTATGCTTTGTGGAAACAAATAGCCTATTAGGCTATATTTGCAAGTATGGTTGTACTCAAACTCCAAATAATTACCACTAGAAATCGCACCTTGGTTTGCAATGGGTACACCGAAGAGGCATGGAAGGTTAAATAAGAAAAAATTTAGTCTATTTTTTCATACATTTATGTACTAAATAAGTTCAATTGGTAGGCCATTTATCAAATAGTGTTGTTTGGCAAAAAATGTCTCAATGGAGAAGTGATAGCTTCAAATAAACTATGTGTTGACTTATAGAGATCTAAATACTATAAATCAATAAGATAATCAATCTCCACTACCAATAGGGTCATGTTATGTTTTCAATAGGGAGAAAGGGAGAGGAAGAAGGAGAGATAGGTACACAAGGTGGGGATAGATAAGGGAGATAATGAGAGAAGGGGTAAGAAAATAGAGATGGAGATAGAGATAAAGTAGAGGGATATGGAAAGGGAGAGACAAAAAGGATAGGAAGCGATATATAGAGAGAGGGAGAGAGGGAGAGATATAGGGGTAGATAGATGAAGATAAATGGAGAGATAAAATAATATGGAGAGAAGAGAGGAAATGAGATATCATATATAATTCTAGGAAGAGTGGGAGAGAGGGAGAGAGATGGATTGTAATGCTGCGCTAGAAACCCTAAAGGAAAACAATACAACTAGGCAACTAAAAGGGCATAATAATTTTTTTTTTTAAATTAAGTGCATAATCATATCAATAGCATGTTTAACGACACAACAGAAGTCTAACGTATGATTTCCTAAGGGTTACCAATGAAGATTAATTCATAGATTATATTAACACCCCGGTTAATCCAATTGTACAGCTAATTAGGAAAATTAAATGCTTAAGATAAAATCTATGCATACATCTAAATTCCATAATGAAAGAGTCAAAGTACTCCAATACATTCATTTCCCATAGATCATATATACAAAAGATTAAAGCAATTGAATTAACATGCATTCCAATGATTCCCTTTACAATATCCATAAATACATGGTCTCCAATAATACCACGGATTACAAAGTTACAATATCAAGGCTACATAAAAGTTTGATACAATGACCACAAGGTCTCAATTGAACAATGATCATGAACATGAGATGGTACATGAACCACGAACCCAGAAACACCAGTGAAGCCCTTCCTCACCTAAAGATACATTCCAGAACATCCGATGGGAAGTGGCACTACCACCTGACCATGTGATCCCAAAATGGAACCACCTCACCGTGCTAGGAGATAGCAGAAAACCCTCAAGCAAGCAAAGTAAGACAAGTACGAAAGAACTACAAGACTCCGCAAACATCCATGTGACTCAACTCACAAACACTAGTGACTCTAAGGAGAGAGTGTCATCGCATAGCTTAAGATGGATACCATGGTATAGCCTCCATAGGTCCCGGCCCCCATCCTGGGTTATCCTGGTAACCTCTCCCAAACCTCCAATTCCAACTAGGTCTCATGCAGACCCTACCAATCCTTTTGTGAAGACAAGGTGGTAAGTTTTCCATTTCAGGCCTTCTCGTAACATTATGAGCCCTGTACTAGCACTCACCTATGCACGAGGTACATTATCTTAATTAATATTTATCTCACCCATCCCAAATCAATTATTAGGTTATCACTTTTTAACTGACTTTCGACGGGTTATCTTGTCATCCTCTTCAGGCACGACCCCCACTCGAAAGCCACTCTCTCATAGGACACTACAGGAAAGGTCTCTCTATGAGAACTCTATGGTGAAAGAGACAGCCATACCTAATCCTGACAACCACATGTGAATGATACACAATCACTAACCCAAGATTGACCATTTGGACAAAACACACAATGGCTCACATCAATAAGGTTATACAACAACACCTGACCAAGGAGATATAATAACATAGGACACAATGACAACTCAATCAGAATTGCAACGAAATTTAAACTTGACTGCAAACACCATTTACACAAGATCCTAATACAGGCAATCTTTTCTTAAAACAGCCAAATGCATAAATAGCTTGCAATTTAAGATTTCCAAAAAATAGGAATTACAACTATATTAATACAAATAAAATAGTGTTGTCATTTGTTGAGAAAAGAGGTAAATGAACCAAGACACATGGGAATATAGAGAGCTTAGGTGATATAAACTTAGAATTTTAAACCATAAGAAATGTCAATATTTCTTAGCAAAAAAGAAACATATTTGCAATGTTACGAATTTCGTAACTTCTATCATGCTCCCTAACAACTAACCTTATAATATAACTAAGAGATTAAATACCCCTATTTACTACTATAGCAATTAAATTAATTAACATCTATTTCTCTATGATTTCCATTCCTCTATTTCAAACGATTAATAATACATTTTCAATAAACAACGATCTAAGCAAAATCATATACATAATTGTAACCTATATATCTAAAACTTCCAATTTCACACTTCCTTAAATAATAACCAAAATCAAAAGAAATTTTGACCTCTTTGTAAGCTTGAGCTGGTTTGTGAGACTTCTGACGCTCTTTCACCAAATAGAACTACGCCTTGCTTGCAAATCTCTCTCCAATCTATCCTATCACTCTATTCTTAAAACAATTCTCTTCTCTCTTTCTTCGATACTATAAGAGTATCTTCTCTATTCCCTCTACTATTCCCTTCTTTCCTTCGTGAGTCTATCATTTCTCCTTGCTTGTGAATGTGTGTCTTTCTTTTCAATCCTACATCTCTATTTTTTTCTAATCTTTTCTTGTCCCCCCTCTCTCTCAAGCTCATACCACTATTTATCTTACTATCCTCCTATGTTAGCTGCTATTCTTTTGGCTTTGACTGGAGTTTTTAACCATCTCAGTAGCCACATTTGTTAGTTAAAATAGTTTCAATCCTATCAAAGATAGGCCACATGTCGACCAAGCTTTGCAAATATCATTTTAAACTTTAATAGGATTGATTAGTACTACTCCACGTTGAAGTGTTCTCTTTGAATTCTAACTAATGTTTGATACAACAACAAGTGTTTGATATAACGACGATCCACTATCTCGTGGTTTCTACAGTTTAGTAGATGATACCATTTCAAGACTATCGACCTCCTCTACTAACCTATCGATAGCATGCAGAGTTTGATTTGATCTTCAAACACTAAGTGTTTGTCATTTGCATGTTACCGCTATTGTTGCCAAGTATCTGCCATGTTTGCCTGTGTCTATGGATATCGACTTGCCAACCCAAGTCTATCATTTCACTATGAGTCGTGGTGCTAGGTCAACCTCTTTTCATTGGTTCCTCTGTCTTTTACTAGCAATCATGGTTTGCTTTCAATAAAAAGAAAGGAGGGGTGGTTAAATACCTTTGTTGCCATGTCTCTCGGGTTGTCCATAGACCATCGACTTGTTGTTCACTGCAGTCGTGGGATGCCAAGTCGACTTTGTCGCTTACCGTGGGCCTTGGGGTGATAAGTTGATTAGTTACATCAGCTTCCCTATCAGCTCGACCACCAGTTCAATAACTGTCGAACTTATAACCCACCACCTTTTCAAATATGATAAATAATAATATACATGACTTTATAATATATGATATATTTAAGAAAAACCTAATAAAATAGGATATATATATATATATACGTGCATATTCAAAAACATAATATCTTGAATTGACAAGATTATATAATGATAAAGTAATCATTTAAGCATAATTTTAAAATAAATACACATAATTAAAAGTCACCTTCATGCCTATAATATATAATCCTAATTTACGTATATGCCAATATTCATAAACATGTTTTATGAATAATTATGTTTGTATCGTAAAATAATGATCATATAAATTTAATTAACAAATTCACCTCAATATATATATATATATATATATATATATATATATATATATATATATATATATATATATATATATATCTGTGTGTGTGTGTGTTCGATAAAATCAAGGTTATTAACTACCAAATATATTTAACTTGCATCAATATAAAAACGATCATTAATAAAGATGCCTTTCTTTACAAAAGACAATAATCATTCGATATATGGTACGTTATGTCGTAAACTCTAATTTATTTAACTTCCAAATAATCATATTAAAATAATCAATATAATTAAACATGAACCATATTTACCTACGTATATATATATATATTGATAACTCAATGATGAGCAAATAGTACCAAAACGGTACTGAGAGGGGGGGGGTGAATCAGTACAAGCAAAATACAGTCCTAAACTGGTTCAACAACAATTACTCCAAATGACTGGCAATCAGTGACACTGGTTTGAAACAGAGTGCAACCGGTAAAACCCAGAACAACTAAAACAATCATAAACTGATTTCTCACTTAGCTTTCCTCTCAACTCAAAACTACACTACCATTTCACCCTTATGTATGAACAGGTAATCTATCATCATATCTTCACAACAACTAGTTCAACATGTTTTATTGATAGGCATAAAACACAAAACCATCATATGCTTAACAGGTAATAACAAAGCATCACAAGATAAAAGCATCACACATGACACACATATTTTTCACATGGAAACCCAATTGGGAATAACCACGGTGGGGATGAATACCCACAAGTTTGTTGTTGAACTCTTTGGAAATCCGCTTTGTTAGGAGCCTTGTCCTGTTAAAGACAAATACAATAGGTTCTGTTAGGAACTGATCCTGTTAGGGATCACCCGGTTAGGGGATGGCTACAATACCCGGTTAAGGGTTAAACCTTGTTACAGGTTACCTTGTTAGAGGATTTCAAGAACTCAATAGCTAAAGGATTTCTAGAGCTCTCTAGCTTTCCAGATCTCAATAACTTTGAGTTACCCTGTTAAGGTCCATTCAGGCTACCCTGTTAGGGGATTTTCCACCTGTTGAGGTGGTTAGAGATCAACAGGTATTTCAATGATCTGGTAACAACACTCAATGCCAATGCAGATCCGCTTAAGCTCCTCTTCACCTTTTGCACTTACACTCTGTAGGTATCACTTCTCTCCTCTGGTCTGGCAAGCATCACGTATCCCTTCTCTTGGATACTCACACACAACTTTTGCCAACAACCCTAGAAAGAGTCACAACATCGACCTTATAGAAAACAGTTAGGTTGGAAGCATAAACCCTAAACCCTAAACCTAATAGGTTAAGGAATTCAAATGATTCAATCCTAACTGTTGAGCATACTACATTAATCTCCATCATTTGTTTTCCGCTATTTCCATAGCGGCTGATAACCCATCACACGTTATCATTGTTTTACAGTCTTCTCGTATTCTTGAGGTAGATAGGCAAGATCTTCTTCATGCACAATCCTTCATGTACACAAGGCTTACGTGGCAACACAATCTTGTTCTTTGTTATCATGCTAACTCATCACACAAAGTCACCGGTTGAGCCACACAAGCTTGAAGCACTTAAACTGAAAACCCTAAAGTTGAGACTATGAATCGGTAGTCATTCAACACTTCCATGTGTCGGTTCCCATGCCCCTATGCTGGTTCACCTTTGAACAAGCACACCGCTTCACTTTGGCACAAAGTTCGGTTCACAGTGTTATACCGGTTCTCACATATGCCAGTTCACACCTCTACAAAATATTGACATCAATGACAACATACAATGTCATTATGTCCTCATACCAGTTCACATAATGCCAACAATCTCCCCCTTCGGCATTGATGGCAATATACAAAGATATCTCTCCACTTCACTTCTTCTCCCCAAATTTCTACAGATATCTTCTCTGCTTCACATCTTCTCCCCCTTTGACAACAATACCAAAGTGGAGGCACAAGCTTCCCTGTTCCATTATGCTACTCTCCCCGAGGAGTAGCATCCTTCAACACATCAATCCAAAATAAATTTGACTATGAAATACCGGACTGATGTGGAGCATATGCTTTTATTTCACCTCCTGAAGGGGTAGTACCCCTAATTCACCTCTTAAGTGTGTAAATGTAGTCTTTGGGAGAGGCTTGGTGAATATGTTTGCTAACTGCTCCTTACTAGACACATGCTCTAGTGCAATCTCTTTGTTTTGAACCTTTTCCCTTAAGAAATGATACTTAAGCTCAAAGTGCTTGTTTCTAGAATGTAAAACCAGATTCTTGGAGATATTAATTGCACTAGTATTGTCACAGAATATACTTACCAGTTTAGATACAGGGACTTTGAAGCCTTTCAGTACATGCTTCATCCAAATTGTCTGAGTGTAGTTCATGAAAGCAGCAACATACTCCACTTCCGCTGTAGACTAAGAGATACAACTCTACTTTTTACTCATCCATGAGACCAGTCTACCACCAAGGAAGAATGTAGCACTAGTTGTGCTCTTCCGGTCATCTACATTACCAGCCCAATCAGCATCTGTGAACACTTTCAAGTTGAAGTCCTTGATATATGGATACCACAATCCATAGTCAACAATTCCCTTCAGATACCTAAGAATCCACTTGACTGCAACCAAGTGGGATTCTCTTGGACTTTTCTAGAACCTTGCAGTAATGCCAACTACATGTGCAATATCCGGTCTGCTATGCACTACATAATGCAATTTACCAATCATTGATTGATATTCCTTCTCATCAACCAATGCTGAGTCATCCTCTTTGGATAGTTTACAACCGGTCACCATCAGTGTACCAACTGGTTTGTTGTCTTCCATGCCAAAGGTCTCTAACACCTCTTTGACATACTTGGACTGAGTGATAAAGATTCCATCTCTCATTTGTTGGATCCGCAATCCAATGAAGAACTTAATCTCCCCTATGAGTGACATCTCAAACTCTCTTTCTTCATCTCATCTGCAAACTCATGACTCATCTTGTCATCGACAAATACCTCACAGATCAAGATCTGATCTCCTTCAGACTTCAAGTAGATATTGCTATCTTCACTTGTTCTCTCAAATCCAATCTTCAAAAGATGGGAATGCAGGCGTTCATACCATGCTCTAGGTGCCTGTTTTAGACCATATAAGGCTTTATGTAGCCTACACACCATGTCACTGTCTTCAGATAGGGAAAACCCATCTGGTTGCTCTATATACACTTCCTCTTCAAGTACACCATTTAGGAATGCAGATTTTACATCCATTTGATATACTTTGAAGCCTTTAAAAGTTGCATATGCTAAAAGCATACGAACTCCTTCTAGTCTAGCTACAGGAGCAAAGGTTTCACCATAGTCTTCTCCTTCTTCTTGAGCATATCCTTTGCACACCAGTTTGGCTTTGTTTCTAATCACTGTGCCATCCTCATTCAGCTTATTTTTGAAGACCCATTTGGTACCAATGACATTTTTGTGCTCTGGTTTGGGTACCAAGTACCATGTACCATTTTTCTCTATCTGGTCAAGTTCCTCTTCCATTGCCTTGATCCAGTCTTCATCCTTATGTGCCTCTTTGAATGTTTTAGGCTCGAGTTCAGAGATCATGCATGAGTTTTCTCTAACTTTTCTTCTTGTAAGGATTCCTGCATCCTTGTCTCCTATGATCTGCTTAGGATCATGATTCATCTTGACATACTGAGGAATGGTCTTGATAGATTCCTCTTGCTTTTCTTCTTCATCCTCATCTCCATCAGTATCAGTATCTGCATCTACTAGTGTAGGAACATTGTTACTGGTATTCAGTTCACTGACAACCAGTTCCCAGAAGGTTGTAACCGGTTCACTTACCGCTTGCTTAATACCGTTTTCCTCAGTTTTCTCAGAGGTTTCATCAACTCTTACATTGATGCTTTCCACAATTCTCTGAGTCCTGTTGTTGAAACATTTGAGAGCTTTGCTCTTGGTGGAATATCCTAGGAATATTCCCTCATCACATTTTGCATCAAATTTGCTCTGGTGTTCACTTCTCTTGATGTAACATTTTCTACCAAACATTCTAAAGTAGCTAACCATAGGTGTCTTACCGGTCCAATACTCATAAGGAGTTTTATCCTTACCTTTCTTGATGAGTACCCGATTCATTGTGTAGACTGCAGTGCTCACCGCTTCTCTCCAAAAGGTGTGAGCTACCTTTCCTTGAATCAACCTGGTTCTTGCTACTTCAACCATAGTCCAGTTATTCCTCTCTGCTAGGCCATTCGGTTGTGGAGTCCGAGGGGCAGACATTTGCCTCTTGATGCCATGTTCTTCACAGTACTTGTTGAATTCACTGGAAGTGAATTCCCCTCCTTGATCAATTCTGAGACACTTGATCCTTTTACCACTTTCCTTCTCCACTAATGCTCTAAAAGCTTTGTACTTCACAAAGGCTTCAAAATTGTCTTTCAAGAATGTGACCCACATCATTCTTGAGCAATCATCAGTGAGAATCATGAAGTACCTATCACCCTGCACACTCCTAGTTTTCATAGGACCACACAAATCAGTATGCACAAGATCAAGCAAGTTGTCAGTAGTGAAAGATTTACCTTTAAAGGTTGAGGAAGACATTTTCCCCAATTGACATTCTCTGCACAAGGTATTATCTAGTTTTCTTAGCACTAACAACCCTCTAACTGCCTTGATCTTACTGGCCTTTACAATGTTATCAAAGCTTACATGGCAGAGTCTCCTATGCCATATCCAGCTATCATCAAATTTAGCCATAAGACATGTACTTATATTTGCATTCAAATGAAATAGGTTACCTTTGGTCTACATGCCGGTGGCCACCAATTCACCATCTTTTCCTTTGATTCTGCAAACTCCATTCTTGAATTCCAGAGTGAGGCCACTGTCATTCAGCTGGGCAACACTCAGAAGGTTGTGTCTGAGACCACCAACCCAGTACACATTGTCAGCACTGCTCTTTCCATTCAGAGAGATGGACCCTCTACCTTTGACCATGCATGGTGCATCATTTCCAAAGCAAACCACACCTCCATCATACTCCTCCAAGGATAGAAACTTGCTCCGGTCACCAGTCATATGGTGAGAATAGCCACTGTCAATGATCCACTCATTGGAATTATCAAACTGGGAGACAAGAGCCTTCTTGTCTGACACATCTTCTTTGACAGAAACAAATACAATATCTTTATTTTCTTCATCCTCTGATTCTTCATCTGTGATGCCTTCATCAACTGCCACAAAACCGTTTCTCTGGTTTCCTCCTTTGAATTTCCTGAACCTTTCTGGTTTGTCCTTATTATCACCATTAAGACAGTTTATAGCAATATGTCCTATCCGGTTACAAGAAAAGAATTTCAAAGGTAGCTTACCTTTGTACTTACTTGTTCCTTTAGGAAGCTTCTTGGCAAGAAGAGCTTCAAATGCCATCAGAATATCCTCATCATCCATTTCTCTGCTCTGTCTAGGTTCACCACTAGTGCTAGCTTCTTTTCCTTTTCTAGATGGTATAGCAGAGGCTTTAAAGTTGATTTAGTCTTTTGAACATTTCCATCAAAACTATTTAGCTCATAGGCTATCAACTTGGCTATGATGGAGTCCAAGGATACCTTAGTTTTGTCTATTGATCTTAGCTCCTGAATAGCAGCAACCCTTATTGCATAGACCTACAATAGGGATCTCAGGACTTTGCTTACCACAGTGGAATCTTTTATTTTACCACCTACACTCTTGATTTCTCCAACAAATGTTTTGATTCTTATTCCATACTACTGAATGATCTCACCTTCAACCATCCACATATCTTCAAACTTCCCTCTCAATATTTCTTCCTTAGCCTGTTTTACATTTTCATCACCACCATAGATATTTTTAAGAGAATCCCATACCTCTTTGGGATTTACCTTGTCCTGAAGATCAATAAACTCAATGTCAGATAGACTACTAATAAGGGCTTCCATGACTTGCCCATTTTCTTGTATCTCTCTATTTTGGTCATCGGTGAGAGTACCGGTAGGGACAACGTAGACATTCTCAACATAACTCCAGTGTTGAGAAACCATGCTTCTGATGAATATCTTCATCCTATCTTTCCATATACTAAAATTTTCCATGTTAAACTTTGGACCTTCCCTCTTCATCATTTGACTGGGATCTTTACCTCAAGCGGTTAAGCTTACAACACAGAGGAACTGGAGGATGCTCTGATACCAATTGATAACTCAATGATGAGCAAATAGTACCAAACCAGTACTGAGAGGGGGGGGGTGAATCAGTACATGAAAAATACAATCCTAAACTAGTTCAACAACAATTACTCCAAATGACTGGCAATCAGTAACACCGGTTTGAAACAGAGTGCAACTGGTAAAACCTAGAACAACTAAAACAATCATAAACCGATTTCTCACTTAGCTTTCCTCTCAACTAAGAACTACACTACCATTTCACCCTTATGTATGAATAGGTAATCTATCATCATATCTTCACAACAACTAGTTCAACATGTTTTATTGACAGGAATAAAACATAGAACCATCATATGCTTAACAGGTAATAACAAAGAATCACAAGATAAAAGCATCACACATGACACACATATTTTTCACATGGAAACCCAATTGGGAAAAACCACGGTGGGGATGAATACTCACAAGTTTGTTGTTGAACTCTTTGGAATTCCGCTCTATTAGGAGCCTTGTCCTGTTAAAGACAAATACAATAGGTTATGTTAGGAACCGATCCTGTTAGGGATCACCCAGTTAAGGGATGGCTACAATACCTGGTTAAGGGTTAAACCTTGTTACAAGTTACCTTGTTAGAGGATTTCAAGAACTCAATAGCTAAAGGATTTCTAGAGCTCTCTAGCTTTCCAGATCTCAATAACTTTGAGTTACCCTGTTAAGGGATTTACAGCAAGCTAGTTAAGGCTACCCTGTTAGGGGATTTTCCAGCTGTTGAGGTGGTTAGAGATCAACAGGTATTTCAATTATCTGGTAACAGCACTCAATGCCAATGCAGATCTGCTTAAGCTCCTCTTTGCCTTCTACACTTACACTCTGCAGGTATCACTTCTCTCCTCTGGTCTGGCAAGCATCATGTATCCCTTCTCTTGGATACTCACACACAACTTTTGCCAACAACCCTAGAAAGAGTCACAACATCGAACTTATAGGAAAACGATTAGGTCAGAAGCATAAACCCTAAACCCTAAACCTAATAGGTTAAGGAATTCAAACAATTCAATCCTGGTCATTGAGCATACTGCATTAATCTCCATCATTCATTTTTTGTCGTTTCCTTGGCGGTTGATAACCCATCACACGTTATCGTCATTTTACAGTCTTCTCATATTCCCGAGGTAGATAGGTAAGATCTTCTTCATGCACAATCCTTCATGTACACAAGGCTTGCGTGGCAACACAATCTTGTTCTTTGTTATCATGCTAACTCATCGCACAAAGTCACCGATTGAGCCACACAGACTTGAAGCACTTAAACCAGAAACCCTAAAGTTGAGACTACGAAATAGTAGTCATTCAACACTTCCATGTGCCGGTTCCCATGGCCATATGCCGGTTCACCTTTGAACAAGCACACCGCTTCACTTTGGCACAAAGGCCGGTTCATAGTGTTATACCGGTTCTCACATATGTTGGTTCACACCTTTGCAACATATTGACATCAATGACAACATACAATGTCATTATGTCCTCATACCGGTTCACATAATGCCAACATATATATGATCGAGTCCTAATATACATGTAAAATATGTATAATTATAGTATAATTTTGAAAACCAAACATTAAATATAGTTTCAATAATTTACATACTTCTACACAAAAGATGTTAAATCATAGAATCACTATTTAATTCACATTATCAACAATTTTTCACCCTTCATAGACAAATAAAACATAACATGCAATAATTAAAATCACTAAACACACAAACTGAGCAAACCTCAAGCAAATATTCATAAAAGATCAAACAACAAAATACGAAGGCTGAACAAACTAGCAGGATGACCAACTGATGACACTCACACGAGTGCAACTGAATAAAATAGGGTCAACTACTATCTTTTCCACTTCCATTAGAAAATATAAGGCACACTCAAACCTGTGAAGCCAGGTGGAGACGATACCCTGTACCTACCCGGTACTTGTATCTATAATATCCTGCATCACCGAACCACACATGCATATATACAATATAGAAAACATGGCATACACACCGATGAAGGAGAATCATGACGTTCCCTATCTCACTGAAATGAGTGGAGGAAAATCATCCCCTTGAATCCAATACACTCGTAGACACACAACATATAATTCCACATTGCATAGATAAGTAAAGTGTCAGTACATAACAATAATCCATAAAATGCCATAAATCACAAGTACTGAAATACTGCAAATAAATTATGCATCTCATATCCAAATAAAGCATGAAATAATGTCATATAAGTCTAAATAACAAATCATGGTGATGTATCCACTGAAAATAACCAATAATAAAATATGAGTCCAAATGAGTAGGGGTACTACATAGATGTATAGAGCGAGGGAGATATGTCTAGAGATAGAGGGGGAGAGGAAAATAGAGGTAGAGATAAAGATAAAGAAATAGGGAATAGGAAGACAATTAGATAGAAAGATGGAGATAGAGGAAGAGATAAAAATAGAGAGAGAAGTTAAAACATAGAGGAAGAGGTAGAGAGATATGGAGGAAGATGGATAGGGAGAGATAGAGAGATATAGATGGTGAGATAGAGTGATAGAGAGATAGAGAGAGGGATATAAGGAGAAATAGAGAGAAGGGGAGAGGGAGAGGTAGAGAGAGATAAAGAGAGAAAAATAGAGAGAATATATACAAATAAAGATGGAGAGAGGGTGAGGTAAATAGGTGGAGATACAGTGAGGGAGATAAATAGTGATAGATGGAGATATATAGGAAGAAGAGAGATAGGTATATGGGAAGAGAAAGGGAGAGATAGAGATAAAGAGAGATAGGGGAGAGGGAGAAAGTGGGATATATGGAGAGATAGGGAGATAGAGAAAGGGAGGGAGATAAATGGAGAGAGATATGTAGAGGAGGGAGAGATAGAGAAGATGGTGGAGAGAGGGAGAGATATATGTAGATGAGGGAGAGATATATTGGTGTAGGAGTACCTTGTTCTTGTTCACATTTTGATGTAATTTTGGGCTAAATGGATAGGATCTAGGAATAAGAAATCCATTTCATGATGTAATAAGGTACATGTGGACCACTTTTAATGTATTTGAGTCATTTGGAATCAACTAGGTTCATGTTGTTAAGTTTTATCAAAAATGCAAAATAAAATTGTAAAGTTGTCATATTGAAAAATTGTCAAAATTGGGAATATGAAAGGTCTTCATTTGAAAATTCAAGTGGAAGTTGGTTGGATAGTCGAGCCAAGGGTGGTAAATATAATGAGATGAAGATTTATCAATAAAACATTGATTGTTCCATATTTTTTACCAATTATGTGACTGGTACAACCATTTGTATGGCTCTTTATGATGACAAAATGACCTAAGGGTGACTGTAGATGATAGATAATTGTATTATCTTTCATTTTTACTTTGTTTCAGATTTTCATTGAGTATTATGAAAATTGTGGTCGTTTTAGTGACTGAAATTTCTAGATTTTTGGGTAATAGTCATGTTGCAGTGAATTGTATGGATTTGTGCAGATGTTTTATGATCTAAAAGTGATATGGTTGGTTAGTGAACTTAATTATATTTCCATTTTTACTAGTCTCGTCCATTTTCATTGATTTTTGAGTATTTTAGAGGTGTTTTACTGAAACAGGGTTTGGAAAACCCTTGGTGAATGAGCCTAGTGCAGATTATCAATCAATTTTAGACCCTTGTGTTTCAAAAAAACCTACCCTTATTTTTATATATGTTGTAATAAAATCCCAAATGGGTATCTAAAAATGGTTTTGTATCCTCTGGGCCAATTCTGAATCAAAAGTTATGGTCAAAATACATGGTTTGTTGCCCTAATTAGGTCCAGTAGCAAAATTAGCAGTCAATATTTGAGCCTTGTGTTCCAAATTAACCCTAGCCATAAATATAATATGTTAAGATATGGCCAAATGGGTACTAAACAATGTCTTGATCTCTATTTGAAATTGTCCATACAGAAAGTTGTGTTCCAAAAACCTCTATTGGAGAGCTACTAGGGAAATAATGAGATTGTGGGTGAAATTCATGGAGTTAGTGTCCTACATTTACAAAATTTGTGTGATTTGAGTTGGTTTGTGATTGAACCCCATCCTAATGCATCATATTTGTGATGAGGTTAAGTGTCCTAGCAAGGTGGAATGTGATATAAAGATCATTATTGTATGGTACAAGCATAAATGGGTCCTAGTTTAGCATAGGGATGAGAATACTAAGGTGAAGGCCCCAAATGCGGTAAAAATTGCAAAGGGGTGAAATTTTAGGACACTATAGTCTAGTTTTGAGAATGAACATCTTGTAAAAGACATGCAAAATATAGTACAAGGAGGGTGATATGTAATCCCCCCCCCCTTAAGATGTCAACATATCCCTATGTTGATGTCTTAAGGAAGATAGAAACAAGGATACACACCTTCAACACCAAGGAGATGTCCTTATAGGAAAAATTGTTCATAAATCCAAGCTAAAGAGGTAATACTCTTACAAGCAAGGAAAATATAGTCGAAAAAGAGATATCTTGCAACAAGTGTAAAGGAAATCCTTGGAGGAGAAGAGATCTTTGGTCAAATACATCTACCTCCAAGAGGATATTTTTGAACAAAAATAACATCATCTAACAAAAGAGAGGAAGGAGAACAAGAATGTATACCTCCTCCCTATTGCTAAGTGAAAGGGATTCTTGATGAAGGATGACACACTTTTGACCCTAAGTGAAAAGTTGTTTATAAGAAATATACATTGCCAAGTGTAGAAGAGGTAGTAAAGGATAACACACCTCTTTCATAAGAGAATCCTTGAGCAAACAAAAACTTCTCACAAGAAATGGCATTGTATCGTAAGAAAACACCACCCAACAAAAGAAAAGTGGATCCTTAGAAAGGATATGAGAGATAAATGCCCCCCAATCATAGGGACAATGAGAAGGATTACACAACCTCTAAGGAGACATTATAAATAAGAGATGTATCATCTCAAACAAAGAATAGGTCCTAAAAAAGGAACACACATGAACTTGCATGAAGGATAATTCTATGCAAGAAAGGACATCATGTTATGAAAATGACAACTCATAAAAGAAAAGGTGAATCCTTAGAAAGAGGAATTAAATAGAAAATTATTCTTGCCTCCCAAACATAGAGACAAGAATAAATAGACTATTATGTTGCTCACTAAGTATGATTGCACCTAAAATTGTACTACTATGAATGACAATGAGCCTCCAATAGGTAAGCTAACAATGTCACATAGGGGGGAGCAACATAATAAGAACTTGAATGTTATTTGAAATGATCATAAGAAATATGTGATTCATTGTAAAATCTTACTTTTATGATACCTAAATCAATATATTATTATATTTTAGTTTGTAAATCTTGACATTCATTAGTAGAATGGCCATGGATTTGATGGTACTTGCAAAAAGTAGAAGGTTTCAAGATGTTGTTTATGTTTCCTTCTTTGTTTAGGCCAAAGAAGAGAAATTAAATTGGCACGAAGGAGGTTGGACAAAACATTATCTTGTTGTAATGCCATATTGGAATAAGAAGAAATGGACTCACTAGATAATGCAGGACGAGATGCCAATGAGGGAGGGCTTTGGAAACCTAGACCCTTTTTGGAAAAGTGTGATGTAGATTTCTCATGAACATCAAAACTTTGTTGCACACATCCTAAACCATGCCCATTGTATCCATGTGTAGATGTTGAAATATCTAGAGGAGAGGTTCATTATTAGTATCAAAATCTAAAGAGCCCAGATCATTATGAAGACATGTGTTGGAAGGAGGTGTAAATTTATTTAGAAGAAGCTTGGATAAAAGATACACAAGGCTCCTCCAAGGATTCATACTTAGATTTAGGGATCTTATACCCATTGAAGGAGGGTGTAAATTCAAATGTACCCTAATTCCTTACTAAGGAAGTATCATTGTTAGAAAAATATGTTGTGGAAAGAATCATAGTATTAAAGGGGGAAATTCATCCCACTTCATCATGAATGAAACGATAAGGATTAGGATCAGCCTTTATTGTGTGAAGTTCATTGTTATATATGAATTTGATTGTACAATGAAGGGTAGAAGGAATTTCTTTCATAGTATGATTCTATGGTCTACCTAGAGGAAGGTTATAATTAAGATGGTTGGGCATGGCATGAATAAGAGTAGGTAAAGTCATGGGTCCTACTTTGATAGGTAATATGGATATACAACTGACTCTCTAGGAACATTATCAAAGCCTCGAACACAAAGAGTATTAGGTTGAATAGAAGAATAATCCCAACTTATCTTATCTAATAAGTGAGCACAACAAATGTTAAGTGTTGGCCCATTATCAATTAAAGTACCTCTTATCTTTGGCTCAAAAATGTAAGGAGTAGTCATAAAGGGATCATCTCTATTTTTAACCTCTATAGAAGGCAATTCATCTTGTGAGAATGCAATATCATTTGGTTTAGATGAAGGATGAGGAACCACCCTTTGTAAGGATTCTTGGATCAACTTATGATGTGAAGGTGAAGTTTGAATCAAATCCCAAAGGGAAATATTAGCTAAGATATCATGGAGTTTCTCAACAAGATTAGGTTCCATATCAACATGTTTCTTAGGATGGGGGGGAGGAAGGTAAGAGAGAAGAACACTAGGATCTTTCTTTTTGGCACAAGCATTTGTTAAAGTTGTGAAATACAACCTCATAGAACCCAGTGAACACATGTATGCAAATAACCTGTCACAATAATGGAAGATTCATATAAAACACAAAAGTTGCTTTGAAACCCCAGAGAAAGAATATGCAAATAATAATAATCAGATTGTTAAAGATTACAAAGGGATCAATCCTTATAAAAGGAGATAAAAACCTAAAATTAAAAACCCTAAAAGCAATTAATAATTAATAATGAATTAATTATTAATGTGCCTAAGTTTAGCTTCCTAAATTTAGCTTAAGTGAAAATAAAGTAAAAGGTGACTTAATTAATAAATCAATATGATTTAATTAATTAAGTAAAGAATTTTATTACTCCAAGACCCCCCTTAAGATGAAGTTAGGGAGAAGATAAAAATACTAAGGACTAGATGCATGAAAGCAAAAATGGGTCCCGACAGTAAAGCCTGATGAGGTACCCAAGTACAATGAAATCTCTGTAAAGTGGAGAAAGAGAAAAAAACCCGAACAAAACTCCTCTCCAAGAAGAGAAACATGAGTGAATGAATAAGAGGCCTCCAAACAAGAATTTTTCAAAAGATAGGAACAAAAGACGAGCATGAATAATCACTGAAGCATGAAGAAGCTGCAAACACTGTCGTAGAATGACTGCTATGATGCTGAAATAAGAACCTCCTCTAAAATAAAAGATGATCAAGATAAGGAAGACATGAATTTGCATGAGTGCCCTCAATGACACTACTCGAATCTGAATCAGATAGCAAACATAGGCAAAACATCTAGAACATAAAGATATAGATGGCACAAGTACCAATAGTCTAAAGAACTGATCAAGTGAAAAATGGAAGGTCACCTTCGAAAATAGGAATGCAAGAGTGTCCATATGGTAAGTGCTCCATCTCATCAAAATACATGGGTAACCAGCCACTGCATCCGCCTAGTACATAGGAACAAATACTGAATACATAGCTCACTCCAATGTGAAACCAAGGAAGCATTAGCACCAACAGTAGAAATCCCCCAAAATGCTAACAAGGGAGAGGTATGACAGATACACTAAATCTGAAAGCCATAATGTAGTGCATGAAGAAGAACCAACAACTAAATGTGCAAACATGAAAGTACAAGCAAATACAAAGGGTGTGCAAACCAAGGCACACACACATGAGAATGGTATGAAGGCAAAACAAAGGCAAACATCAAACCCCATGGCACTTTATATCCTAGTGCGAATACAATAAGGCACAAAAATGATGTGCAAGATCCAATATTACATGTGCAATATAGAGGTACTTTATCGCAGTGTGTTTACAAAATAATAAGTGCTTACAATGAAAGCTCAGAATGTCAAAAAAAGACACAAGACTGGAAATACATGAAGAACAACAAAAAATGAGTCATCCCACATAAACAAGAAGTTTTCATGAGCTCATATGTCCAAGTAATTCACTAGAGTGTGAAAACACAAAAAACTGAATAAAATCTACCTGGAGTAAAATCTAGAAAAAAGTGCATGGATGGTTGTGAAGAGCTCTGAAACATCGTCCCAACGTCGATAGAATCGCAAAAAATGAAGAAATTGGTGAAAAGTTATGAGCTCAGAACTGAAAAAAGTACCTCTAACTTCAAATGGCTATAGACTACACCAGTAGCAAAATAAGGTGATGAAACCCACATATCTGGAAAGTTGATGAAACCAACTTTCCAAAAATATCTTGTTTGCCAAAAAAGATGTTTATGCCCAAGTGATGGCCAAAAGAAAAGAAAAAACTCTCTTTTAGGGCACAAAGAGGGTCACAGGGGCCATGCACAACAATTTGTACTATTGATGTCAGCATGATGTCATGATGATGCAACCAAAATATTCCACAAATATTCCCCATCCACCCAAAAAAATCCCTGCCGAAAAAACTTGACAAATTTTTTTACCAACGACTGGAAAAAGGGGTGATGGCGGTCGTGGCAAGAACCACCAAAAAAGTTCACGAGGCAGGAGAAAAGGTTGTCGACCTGTTGTAGGTCGTATGGCTGCAGGTTAGACTAACTACAATAGGGGTATGCATGCCCCCTCTTACCTCTTTTTTTTTTTAACCTTTTTTTAACTTTTTGTAATTTGTTTTTTTAAATTCTAAAAAAAAAAAAAAATGAAAAAAATACCAATTTTTTTCTCAAAGTGCTTGCTGATGGTTGTACAAGCAATTTTTTTTTGCCTCAGAGGTCAATGAAGCCCAAATTGGTCGAATTATATATCAAAATTCATGGAATTAGCCTCCTAAATCCATCTATAAGGTCCTTTTTTTTCCCAAATTGCTCCAAAAAATAGGTGCTCCATAGATCAAAAAAAAAAAAAGTTGAATCTTCAAACTCTCACAAATCTGGCCCCGTGAATCAAAAATTGACAAACAAGAAGTCAATCTTGACTATTTTGCATGTGTCGAATTCAATGGTGAGATCCAAATCAACCCAAATTGTACAGAAGACCTGCTATAGGTAGAATCTCCTAATCAAATGAACAGGAAAGCCTCAGGTCTGAAGCTCTAACACCATGTAAAGTTGTAAAATACAACCTCACGAAACCCAGTGAACACCTGTATGCAAATAACCTATCACAACAATGGAAGATTCATGCAAAACACAAAATTTGCTTTCAAACCCCAGAGCAATAATATGTAAATAATAATAATCAGATTGTTAAGGATTACAAAGGGACCAATCCTTATAAAAGGAGATCAAAACCTAAAAGTAAAAACCCTAAAAACAAATAATAATTAATAATGAATTAATTATTAATGTGCCTAAGTTTAGCTTCCTAAATTTAGCTTAAGTAAAAATAAAGTAAAATGTGACTTAATTAATAAATCAATATGATATAATTAATTAAGTAAAGAACCTTATTACTCCAACAATAATAAGTGTGTGATGTATCTCAGAACCATATTTTTTTTCTATCTGCCTTTCCATATCACCTCTTTCACATATGTATTTTGTAAATTTTAGGATATTGGGGGTTTTTTCATCTTAGGCTTCTCATAACTATAAATATGAATTGTATTGACTTGTTCAGGCCATTTACTCTCCAAGTATACATCTTTTGGAGGGAGAGCATCAAGTAAATTTCTAATGATTTCATCTTCTTGCTCCAAGGTATCTTTATGGGTAAGACAAGCTTTGGGAGAAGGAAAAAATTAACTCATTAATGCTTCATCTCTAGTGGGAAAATCATTAAAATGAAAAGAGGGTATGGTATCACTAGGAAAGGTAGTGACAATATCATCCATTTGCACCAAATGATCCTCATGGGGGAGGTATATTTTTGTACAAATATGAACAACATTCTTCAAAGCTTCATTCTTAGAAGGAATATTTTTGAAAGAAATGTTCATAATGTCTTTTTGCACCAATGTGTCCTCATTGGTAGGACCAAATTTAGGAGAGGATAAATCAATTTCCATTAATACTTTTTTTCTAGGAGAGGTACCATTTATGGAAGGTAATGTAGCATTAAGGAAGGTTTTTATGATATCATCCTCTTCCTCTAGGATGTAATAGAAAAATTATGCAACCCACAAGTCAATTTTAGAGTAATAAATTAGGGTTTGTATGAAATTAACCACTAAATTTATGTAATGCAATTTCAAATATGATTTATGAGTGTAAAATTTATTATCTAAATGCTTACAAAATAGATCTAAGATCATAAATAAAAAATAAGCATGTAAGGAGTTGGGTTCACCAAAATGTAATGGTGTAATTTGGAACTAGGGTTTCAACAAGTAGGATAAGACCACTAATTAACCAAATTAGCCAATACATTGAAAGAGGGGTAAGCCTAATAGTTCTAGCTTCAATACAAATAAGGAAAGGGTTGAACAAACTGATTAGATTCATTGGTTAGGTTTTTGTTCCCTCTTTCTAGATTGAAATGGATTTGTAACTATAAAATTAGGGCAAAATGAGGGATAATTGAGGTAAATTGACAAAAATGGTAAGCTATAGACATCCCATAGAGCCACCCACTGATATTTGGGCAAAATAAGATGTTTAGAACCTATTCCCAAAAGTTTGGCATGATTTTTTGGGATCAGGTAGCATAGATCCGCCCTGGTCCTCCAAATTTTCTCCATCAAAAGGTGACCTATTTGTCACTGTTGAATCTGCTAGAATTCCCAAGTATAGCTCCTACACCTATTTCTAGCACACAGAAAGAGATGTAAATATTTTGTGGATAGGGGTTTGCCTAAGTCAAAACCTAGTTTAGGAATTAACCTTGAATGAAATAATGCAAATACTGAGATAAATGTTAAGGAGATATACCTCAAATCTGTAATTGTTGATGATACTCCAATGCTCTTTGAATGTAATCACAAATGTTGAATGTAATGGCATGACAAACATATGGACATAAAAGTCCCATCAAAACCTATTTTTTCTATAATAAAAAACATATGGACATAAAAAACCCTAATCTCACACACACATGCTTGCATGAAGATTGATATAACTTTTCTCCATAATGCTTGAATGATGAATATGCGGCCTTGAATCTCTAAAGATGCATCATGATGAATGCTTCATGGATGTACAAATAATAGGGTATATGATTGATATCAAAATGATTTGATATAATGTCTTTATATAGGGTTTCCTAGGTAATTTACCGATCAGGTCGACCTCCAACGATCATGTGTAGCCCCAGGAATCAAATGTTGCTAGGGAGATATAAAACCTACCCCATTTTAAATTGAGGCAGTCCTTCTAAAAGTGGATAAAAATAAGTAGCTAGGGGGGTAGACCATCCCATAGTGGGTCCCACCAAAGGGTGTACATGACATCAAAGTTGGATAATCAGGCCTAAACGGACCTAGAGAGGGGATGAGGATAGGACACGCTAAAGTGAAAGCACAAACATGAGGTGTAAATTGGACTGGTGACAATTTACGATGCTACAGATTATACTCTGAATATACTTCTTCTTATTTATCTATTTTTTCTCATTATGCTCTTTTTATAATATATCTTCCTTTGATAAAGAGTTTCTCCACTGTTTATCTTATTTTCTTTTCTTTTTGTATCATCGCCTTGCATTAGGACCTGTTAGCAGCAACCAAGAAGGGAGACTGAGAGGGGAGGGGGGTGAATCAGTCCTCACCAAAATAACAAACTTAATCACCAAAAATGGATCTGATAAATAGCAATAACAAAAAATTAAAAGCACTACACACAACACCAAGATTTTGATGTGGAAAACCCAGTTAAGGGAAAAACCACGGTGAGAACCTACCCACAATGAGATGATACTCTACAATAGTATGTGAAAATGTTACAATGGGGAATGCACATGCATTCAGACACACTACCTAGAGCTCACTGCTCAAATATAATGACCCAGAAGGCTACAACCCTAAAGGAAGTCTCACTTACTTACAATAAGATTTAGAATACAATCTGAAAGAAATGAACTGAAAGAATAACATCTCCAAATGCCTGATTACAGTTCTGGTTAAGCACATATGTCTTCCCAGCAACTCCAATATCTCCACAATCTCAACAATGAAGGATAAATCCCTTGTTCGCACACACACCTCTCTCAAATAATGTAGACACAACATTGACACACAAATTACTTGAATATATCACCTATATATACAATTCATCAACCTTGACAACAAGGTTGGCTAAACCCTAACCCTCAACTCACAATTACAAAATTACATGTCACAGGATACAAAGATCAACCACTAGACCAATACAATAACTTACATAGCATAGCATGGACCTAAATCAAATTCCCAAATGCTTAACTCCATTGGAAATCACATCAAGATCAACCGCAACACACTACACCACCAGAAAAAATGACATAACACGAAAATCATCACCGATTGATGAAAACCACAAATAAATCGCACAATGATCAATGAATATCACCAGAAAAAATAGGACACAACTAGGAAACACCAGAAAGCATGTTAGAATCATCAAAAACAGCTACACCAAAACCACTTATCAAATCTTCATCGATCAACGTCTGAAAGTCAAGAACACAACCAATCAACAACTTTCACGAAGAAAGATAACTTGCGGAGCACCAAATCATGATCCATTTGAATTGAAGATACGCAAGACCATCCCAAACAATATCCCAAAGTCTCAACACTAGATCTGATCACACCGGAATATACCAGAGGATATACCAAACTCTGCAAAACAGTGATCAACAAAACAATACTTACAAAACCAAATCATAAGATCTTCCCACTTTGAAATCACTAGAGAAATACACAAGAATATGTTGACATCACATATCCTATCAGCAACAATGAACAACAATATCCAACAAGGACCTACCCTCTTTAGGATTTTCATCATTACTTTAGCTTTATGTGATGTGTTAGGCCCTTATATATCATGTTTGGTGCTTGGTGTTGACACATTTTGGTAGAATGATTAGGCTTGTGGAAAGATAAATTAATTATGAAAATTATCATCATAAAATTCTTATGATTCCTTTTTATCATTTCCTTCCTATATTCACTTGTATATTAATGAAATTCACACAATTCTTGTGATTCCTTTTTATCCTTTTCTTCATGTATTCATTTTTATAGTAACCAAATTTACACACTTAAAGCATTTTACATCCTCTCAATGTCTCTATCCTCTTCCCCTACCATGGGTTCTTCTATTATTATTGCTATACCTTGTTTATTCTCTTCATCGTACTAGGAATTTCATTTAAATCTTTGTGATTGCCACAATTCACTTGCCTAAGCAAGGTTTTAATTATGAATCATCATATGGAAGTCTTTATATTATATTTTGAAATTTTTAACCTATATTAGTGCTCGAAATAACTAAGAGTATTCTCATTATATTAGGGATTGTAATCATTTTTTCCATCATAAAATAATAGCATGGTTACCCCATTCTTCATAAAATTTGCACCAAAAAATCATTGCCTTTTTGGAATTTGCACTATATTCCAACCTCAATTTATTGGATTTCTTGGTTCCCTTAATGAATAGACACTCATGTCTAAGGTTTCCTTCCTTAATGAATATCTTATTTATTTTAGCAAAAGAAGATATTCCTCAATTATCATCTTTGGCTAGTATCCTCAATTATTAATTTTAGATATAAATGGTTCCCCCTCTCTCCTCTAAGATTGGGACTCTATGCGGGTGGTCATCTCAACTACATATGCATAAGTTGCAAAATTTTTTCTATCATTTACTACTTGATGAATGGTATTAAACCTGATTTGAAACATTATATTATTTTCTTATTTTAGTAGAGATTCTTCTCTAGCTTGCTAACCATTCTTTTTGAAGCATTATTTGTATTCCTATATAGTTTCATTATTTATCAAGAGCATCTCTCTCATGTTGCTTACTAACTTAGAAGTAACACTAGGGACATAAAAATTATTAAGGAACAAAGTTCTAAGATAAGTCTACATCTTATTTGATGTTTTTTTAGCATTCTTTCATATAAAATTTTAGGGAATCATCCCTTAGAGTTCTTGCAAAATGGTATAACTATTCTTTATCATCATTAACAATAGATCTATTCAACTATGATTCCAAAATAAACAAGCGTTCACTAGCCTCCTTTGTATATTCTCAAATATAATAATATTATTAACTTGTTTGAGACCATATTTGATAATGAAGTGTTTTTGATCTATTTTTTATTTTCTAGATTCCTTCCTACTTTCCTTCTATTCATATTCTCTAGATCTTAATTTTTATTTGGATTCCCTTCTCTTCGTTTTCTTAAGTTTTATCCACTTGCATACAACCTTCTAATACTTCAGTTTTTTACTTATTACGTTATCTCTAAGTAACTCTATCTTAAATAATCCTTCACTTATGATCTTCTTAAATTCATTTACACACTCCCTTGAGATCCTTCTTTACTTATCCTCCCTTGAGATCCTTCTTGACTTATGCAATGTGGGGATGGAATTTGGTCAAGAAATTTTATCTTCTCATGGGGGCTCTTCAAGTTTAAAGATATAACATTTGGTAAATCAACGTTAATTAATATTTTATCTTTAATAGAACTTGAGTTATTGTCTTCTTCTTCTTGAGGATTAATCTTACTGGATATCTCTATGGTTTTTGAACTATAAAATCCAAAATCCTAGCAATATCTTCTCTTGTTGATTAATTATTCTATTCTCTCCATATTTTATCTATATAAATTTCAATTCCTTATTGCTTTGATTCTTTTAATACCATCAAACATATTAACTTCAATATTCCAATAGCTTGTACTAAGATGAAAAGTTTTCATATGAGAAATTGGGATCACCAACTTGTTAAACCCTAGAATGGAGTTAATTAGGATATTCATCATTAGGAAATCCTTCAATTATAGATCTTCCCACTAGCTAATCCTCCATTTTTTTAAGCCTTTTTCTTTCTACCACCTATATGGTGTCTGGAAAGAGAGTCTAAATCTCTAAATTCACCACTACTTTATACTTCATTTGTTCTAGATCACCTTAGTTAGACTTGTCCTTTTAATATTTATCTTGTCTATTGACCACTCTAGTTCTTCTATATCTATGAGAACCATGTCATTAGACGAACTCTCTAGCTTAATTCCCATAAGGATATCCATAATTTTAGCCCTTCTAGTGTGCTCCTTTAATGCTTCCTACATCTTTTCTATCCTCACTAGTATCTCTCTTCCCTTTTATGTTTTTTTTTTCCTTCTCTCTTTTCTCCCTAGTAAAGATCATATTCTTTCTTTCTTTGTAGCCCATACCAATCTTACACAATAATGTTTCCCACTAATTTTCATCCTTAATCTCCATTTTTGTACCCCCAAAAACTAAAGCAAATTTGATTTGAGAATGGCATCGCTTTTGGATCTCCCCTCATTAGTCACCACTAGGTGCCTAACTCCCTACCCCTAAGGGTTAGAACTTAGTGAATATTACTACACTTTCTTTTTTTTCATGCTTGTTAGCTACAATAAATCCCCTTTAAATATTCCTTATTGCAATATCTCCTTAACAACAAAACTAAATGTTGATAGTTAAACCTAGACTATGTCAAAGGTTTTATACTGTATTTTATTTAGTAACCCTAGTATGATATATTAAAAAGAGAGAAATTAGATATGAATAAGTACAAACTAATTTTATAGAAAATATTCACACATATACACTTTTGAGAATTCCCCTACTATTCTATTCTAAAGGGAGTGGGCCCCTTACATATATGTACATATGTACATATATATGTAGTGCCCTTCCCTGATTCATCCTTATGATAGGCTATGTTAGATACTTATGGACTTGTTTGTGTTCTTGATACTTCTCGCTTCTTGTTTGACTCTTTATATTGATATTTTCCTTGATATTAGTGGATTAATTATGATTACTATGATGATTTTTATTCTATCTTTTGGATTAATTATTGATGTTAGGTCACAATATCTTTGTAATTATTCACTATTTAGGAGACGTGGTTCATGTTTATTGCTTATGATGATTTATCATGCACTAACCCTAATTTAGTGTCTGCATTAGATGTGAAATATGTTGATGTCATTTATTATGTATGTCTTTTCTATGATGTCTTACTATTGTGGATATGAAAGGGACAATGTCACACCACTCATAAATGAGTCGGGTGTGATGTTGTGATTCTCTTTCACCTATTTGTTTATCTTATAGTTATGTAGATATTGTGTATAGATGTTTGGTGTTATGCAAGATGCAAGTATTAGGCATCAACTCCACCTGGTCCCATAGGTCTGAGCATACCTTTAATCTCAATGGCGGTTGACCAGAGGTGACATTAAAGCCCTACCATATCTTAACCCTAGTCAGTGTCCTATCCAAGTTCCAATGTTCTTGGCCTAGAGTCATATTGATAGGATTTGTGTGGTTTAATGTATGTTGTGTTTTATTTAATTAAATTATTGATTTGATGTTATTAGGTGTGGTGATTAATAAAATATTATAATGTATAGCCCTATAAGTGAGTAAATAATTATTCATGTGGGAATATTGTAAGTCTCATATTATTGTATTAATAACAATTTGTGGATTATAATATATTAGTATTTTTATTTGGTGGAAATGATTTGTGATTTACTATTTATTATTTGATGTTTATTTGGGATTTGTGATTAGTAATGGTTTTAGTTGTTTTTTTATTTCAATTGACATGTTTCGATGATGTCGTTAGGATACCCTAGGGGATAGAGGTTAGATTTTGTGAGTTTGTTTCCACTTGTGCTTGATGTTGTGCAATCATGTTAATCAGTTATGTGCATCTTCTTTAGGTTTTAATTTGATGTTGTATCTCTTTTTAAAAAAATTTATCTCTAATTTGTTTATCTAGGATGTTCGTTGGCTAAATTCTCTAGGGTTTTGTAGTGGGCATTACATCTGGTATTAATAATGTAGCTCAATCATGAAAGCTCAAATGCAATGATCAATCCTAATTACATCCAATAGAGACATGAAAAGCAAAACATTCAAAACTAAAAACTAAGCAAACCAGATGCAGATCTGAATGTCTCCTTCATGCGGCTCCATTGTCCTTCTTTCTTCTCCAAATAGCCTTTATTTGTGGATCTCACCTTCAAGTGCATAAACCTAATGTGAAAGCAAGATTGACATTGGCACAAGAATACTCAAAGAATGATTGATTCAACAAAGTAATTCAAACAAGTGATTATTCGATAATGTGATTATTAGATCGGGATTGAAGAAATTCATCCAATTTATAGGCAAATTGGAGAAATGATCAAATTAGCATGATTCAATTCAAATGGAAATTGTAAATAAAAAATGTCAATTATGACAAATTATGCACTTTCTATGCAAAATTGATTGATTGTCAATTATGACAAATTATGACAAATTGAAATGTCATTCCCATGAGATTAGGAGAAAAATAGGAGACAATTGAAATTAGGAATTAGAAAATTAGAAAATTAGAAAATGAGGAAATTAGGAATTAGAAAAATTAGAAATTGAGGAAATAGGAATTAGGAAATTAGAAATTTAGTGAATTAATTAATAATTTTTCATTTATTAATTAATTCACAAAAAAGAGGAATAATTAGCCAATTAAATGAACATTTAATTGCGATGAGAAGACTTAGGATAAATAAATAATTTATTAATCCTAAAGGGAGAAGTGACAAACAAGGTTAAATGATTAAATCATGAAACCCTAGAAGATGAATTAGTAATGCAAGGATGACAATTAGGTCTTGATGAAAGATAATTGACTCGATCATGATTATGATTAACAAAGGACCAATGTGATAAATGATTTGATTGATAAATGCGCCAATTGACGAGGAACAATGACAAATTGATCCAAATTGACATAATTGAGACAGACAACGTTCGATGGCAAATTAATCGCAAAATGACAAAATTGACAAGAGGACAAGGATCGATGACAAAATAGATTGCAAGACGACAGGATTGAAAATGACCATGATCAATGACAAATCGATCACAAAATGACAAGATCGAACATGACAACGATCGATGACAAATTGATCGCAAAACGACAAGATTGATAAGAAGACAAAACCCTAATTAGGATTGACGATGTCCAAAATGATGACAAATGAGCATGCACATTGATGCGATAGGATACGATCGATCAAAATCATGACTGGAGAGTGTTGTCGACAAGACCAAATTTGAGAGCGAGACGAATGAAGAATGTAGAAGAATGACTCGATGCTCGCAAATGATAAAGACCAAATGCATGACATAGGAGAAATGTTAATGGGACGCAAAAACCTAAAATGAGGCAATGCGCAAATGTTAAAGTATGATTCCGCAAGCGTTGACCATTTTTAGGTGTCTACAATAAGTATGTAAATGATCATGTTATAGATTAGGAGGAAATTGTATGTATTCCCTTAACTGATGCTATGTTTATATAACTAACTTATTACATTGGAATAATGCATTGTTTCCCATATGGATAGTAAGATGAAGTGTTTGTATTTTGCATATGAATATGGATTAGTATATATCATGATGTGTATGTGAAGAACTTTCATGGAATGTATAAATATATATAGTAGTTGAATGATATCTTTGCTTCCCCTTATTCTCCTATCTTGATATGAAATATAATGATGCTAACCAATGATGTATTTGTACCAATTAGAACTATTGAGTGTTTGTATATGTGATCCTACATGTAAGAAAAGATTGTTTGTATAGATCTCATCTTTCAATAAAGATTTAAGACTTCTAGTTGCATTTGTAATGTTAGGAGACCTCATGAAAGGTTAAATTTGCATGTCTCAGAGTATGTGGTAAGTAGTTACATTGTACAATAAAGATGGTATCTCTAAAAAATTTCATCATAAATGCATGATCTTGCGTACATATATTGACTAATTGACAATGCTCTCTCCCCCTTTTCCCTCTCTTTGGATATCAGATTCATAATACTTAGGAGTGTAATTGATATCAACTAGAAGTATTGAATGCTTATTGATGAATATGATTTGACATGTATAAAAGGGAAAAGATTGGTTAGAATAAATTTTGTATTGAAGATCTAAAATTCTTGTATTGGATCTATGATCCCATTTAAAAATGAATAAGTTAGGTAGAATATCTTTTGCATGAATATTAGAGGAAGTCCTATGAAATATTAGATTAATATATCATGTTATAGTATGTGTTGAATAAGGTAAAGTTATTGCATTGCATGTAAAGTGTGTATAGGAAAGTTGAAATCATTCCTTCATGTCCCTATTTGATTTGGAAAGATAGAAGTATTTAGCTTCGTAAAAGATCTACATGGTTTTGATGAGATGTTGTGTTTGATCAAATGAATAGGTTAAGCAATGATGCTATCCCCTTACCTTATTTGAATTTCCAAAAAGAATGTGGTTTCTCAATGAATTTTAATAGAATGGATTAATAATGAGGTGAATAAGGTTATAACATGTTAATAACTGACAATTTTCCTTGAGTTGCTGAAAACATTAAGTTTTTGAATGATCATATTTAAGCACTGATAGGAGATGAGTCTGATAATAATATGTATACATTTGAATTAGTGTGACATTATATGTAAATGAAAATAAATTTTTTTCAAGTAAGGCTATGGTATTTAGTTCCATGCTTAAATAGGCAAATTGACTAGTTAGTGATATGTTAGGAAAATTACCATAGATGATAGGAGTGATTGTAATTGAAATTTGATATTAAATTTTGGTTGTCAATAAGTGATGAGTTTTGTCTCTTAAAATTAATGATTTTATGTTATGTCTAAGTATTTGAATGACTATATTGTCTTATGGCATTATAATCATTTGCATGCTATTTGTTGTGAAATGGTGTATGTTGTAGTATATTATCAACTGATAATTGAGGTTTTGATATCTATTTATATTTTAGTCATAATCTGATAAATGTGATTATCTTGTGATGGGATATCTTAAATAATCGTTGGTCATGCATTGAGTGTATTCCTTGTGTGTGTATGAGACACTATATCTCTCCCTTGTATATGTCTTCTTACATAAAGGATAACTCATAGATTCTCGTGTGTAAGGAAAAAGATTGCATTGCACTAAAGATGGTAAATGGTTGCAAGTACGTAGGAATTATGATTTCTTTTAGTGTTGCATAGATTTTTCTTAAGAAAGATATATATAAATAACTGAATGATCTAATGTATTTGGTGTACATAACACATTTAGGACATTGTGTCCTTGGCTATCATGCAACGAGTACTCTCTCTAGTATGGATGATATTAATCACCTCGTTAAGTGCATTTAGATGTGTTGGTTATTTTTCCTTCAATTATTTGTGATTTATATCTGGTGTCATTATTTGGATTTCCTTATGCTAGGATTGGCCACTAAAATATTCTTTCTATCTATTTTGTGGCACTTGTCATACTTTATATATTGTGGATATTGCCAACATTTCTCATGATTTAATGTTGAACTTGATAATTTTCCCATCTGGGCTTTCTCTTTTGATGTCTATGGTGGCCATGTTGAACATAATGTACCACTAAGAGGGGGGTGAATCAGTGGTTCCTATAAACATTTCCTTTTAAACCAAGCCTTGAGTACCGATTAACAACCTAAACACTAAACAATCAAACCGATAAGATAAGAGTGGATATCAAAAGAGCCAAACACACAAATGCATAACCCACAACACCAAATGTACAAGGAAAACCCAATATGGGAAAAACCTCGGTGAGAAATGTTGTTGGAGTCTACTGCTCCAATCCAGCCTCACAATGAAACAATAGATTACAATGATTTAGGGCACCAACCCCTACTAATTTAGGGCACCAATCCAAGGAGTACAAACCCCTGCACCAAGCACCAACTCGGTGTAATATAATGCAATACAATTTTAATAAAATGATAGCACCTAGTTGGAAATGAGTTTTGCAACACTTGATCAATGGATGTCTGTCGGTTATCAACTTCCTCTGTTTCACTAGTTCTTCTTCTGTCAGTTATCAGATTGCTCTTTCTGATCCCTTACCGATTGCTCTCTGACTCTCTTCTCTTTCCCAGAACCTCACCATACACGATACCACTCTTGGATGCCTTCCTAACCTTTCAATACCTATTGGTATATTCGACTGTTAAGACTATAATAGTTCACTGGTTACTCTATCTCTACCGATTAGACCCTCTCACCAGTTCAGCCTGCTAACACACACTCTAACTCTCTGAGAAATAACTCTTAGGTAGATAGTCTTTCTTCTTGCTCGAGATCTATTTCCTCTTACACCTCACATCTAGCATCAATCATCTTCAATCTTGAGTTCACATGTATATTTCTGAATGTTCCCGCCAAAGGCAACATTCAAACGGTGGCATGCTAGGGTTTTCCTCCACCAACTCAATCCGTATCAAATTTGATCGAATCTGCTTTTTTGGAATGATGATCTGCTTGTCATCAATCAGCACTGCCAACACCTCACCTTCCAATGTGCATTTTTTATATTTGGATATCTACAACATGCTTTTTTGTATTGCTCTATCAACTACCATTAATAGCTCGGTTGTTTCCTTCGGCAAATAGGTACAAAGATCAAATCATCTTGCAAGGTCAGTTCAATCACCTTTCCACCTTGTCTTCCTCGAGCCGCAACATTCTTCCATCCTCCCATGATTTTTGGGTTCTTCATTAATGTCAACTTGCTTGTTGACTACTACATTGATGAATACTTCACCGACCTTTGCGTGCTCGTCACCTGGTTTCCACATGTCATCCTTGTCAACATCCACCTATGCTTGGTTTGCAATGTTTGTTTGGCATCATCTTCAGTCTGCTATGTCGATTTGACATCCTTCACCGACCAAGAATAACTACTGGTTCAACTCACCTTACTGGTATAACCTAACTTCACTGGTGGACCTTCATACTTGTTGACCTCTTCTATGTCGGAGAATCAACTTGGCCTTCCATCAAACATGCTGGTCCATCTACTAAGTCCATTTACCAGTAGCATTAAATTTCTCTGTGTATATCAGTTCACATCCTTTTGTTCTTCTTTGCTTGCTTGCTTGCTTTACCGGTAGATGATGCATTTTATGTGTACCAATAACATACCTTTCTATTTTCTTACACACATATTGGTTGACATCATCATGTCTTACTTCACCCATACCGGTCACCACTACTTACTCACTGGTGACCATGCCATACAAGTTGACATCAATTAAAACCTAATGCCAACAATCTCCCCCTTTGGCATTGATGTCAACTCACTACAATTTTTCACACTGATAGATTTATCCCCCTTTGACACAATGACAAAGGGTTGGGGTACTTCATTCTCACCCTTTGATTCAAACTTATCTCCCCCTTAGTCAAATCTTCTCTTAATTATTAGACCTGGTACTAAGACATACAACCCTGAACTTTCCCTATGATCAGCATGTGGTTCAAGAGATATAGGTACTGCTATGAACTCCCCCTGAACCATATATTTCCTTACAAACTTAAGTGCATGAGGTAGGTGACACAACTCCCAACTTGTGTCTTAAGTACTCAAAAGTGCTTACCAGTAAAGGTTTTGTGAAGATGTCTGCCACTTGTTCTCCTTGTTGGCGTTTTTGATGTTTATGTTGTGATTGTCATTGATGGACACACACTTGCATTGAGATCCCCTTTATATGTATGAGTTAGAGCACAACCGGTATTTGTTCCAACCGGTATAATGTACTATAGTCTTTAGACTATTGATGTTTTGCAGAATGTGTTTCTCGGTCAGAAGCGGCATGTTGACCTCAAGCGGTACGAGGGATTAAAGAGGCATAACACATTTCTACCAGTCTTCATTTTTGTCAAACTGGCAACTGGCATTTTGTATGAACCGGTAATACTCTGTGATGAGTTACCAACCGGTATTTTTGTGATGAGTTACCATCCACCAATTGTTTGACGGTGCCGACACTTTAGTGGTGCTTTTTGTGTCATGTTACCAAGTATGTCCAGGTTCATTGAACCTAGGAAATTGTAATGTAATCCTATTGGACCGACATGAAATCAGATTCCTTTATAAGGACATCATGTCTAGGGTTTTAGGTTGTTGATGTTGTTGTTATTGCGATAGTTGATATTGCAGCTAGGGTTTAAGGTGGTTGAGGAGTTGGAGAGAATATGAATGTGTAGAAGACTGAAGTAATGTAGGAGTGCATTAAGAATGAGCTATCAAGGATCTAACCAAGCAGTTTGTGCTATTAGCTAGATCAAACACTTGTTGATTACTCACATCTTTGACAAGTTTGTAGCCCTTAACCGGGTAGGCCCAAAAGCCTTTTGTAAATCCTCTAACAAGGTGGTTCACATCTATGGATCTAAAATCCTCTAGCAAGGTAGTCTTTAATTGGACTTATCTCCTAACAGAGATTGAGATTCCTAACAGGATCTGTTCTGGTAAAGAACATTGTAAGACCTTAACCGATCTGACCTTAACCGGTCTGGTTCCTATTCTGTAAATAGTTACTTGTGAGTTCCATCTCACTGTAGTTTTTCCCATTTGGGTTTCCACGTCAAAATCTCATGTGTTATGGTGTTTGTGCTTTTGTGGGTGAATGCATTATTTGCTATTTGGTTTGTATGTGTGCTAACCAGTTTGTCTGCTAAACTGTTTTACCGGTTTACTGTCAGTCTTGTAAAGTGTTTAAGTGCAAAGATTTTTTATTACTGTTAGTCTGGCTCACTCAGTCTGAGCAAGCCTATGATGATCTTATGGTCAAATACAAGGCATCTCAAGCAAAAAGAAGAGAACATGCAAAAAAGCTGATGGAGCTATCTGAAAATAGTTCTTCAGATGAAGCAGACATGGAAGCCCTAATTGCAGAAGTAAACAAGTTGAATGAATCAAACTCCAACCTGAGAAAGGACCTGGAAGGACTGACTATCCGAATGTGTCAAGAGCTTAAGAACCGGAGGAAAGCTGCAGATCTAGTGAAAGAAAGAGATCAGGAGATCTCCAAGATGAAACAAGAGATTAGTGCCCTAACTGCTCAACTCCATGCAAACAAAGTGGAAAAGGAAGACATGCAAGGAGAACTGAACATTGCCATCTCTGAGAATGAAAACCTATTGAAAACAAATGCTGCTATTTCCAAAGAACTCTCTGAGTCAAAGGAAATACTTCCTAAGTTCAACAACAGTACTGTCAAGCTAGAGCAAAAGCTTGAATCTGCCAAACCGGTCAAGAATACCAATGGACTTGGCTATTCCGGTCATGAGGAAGGTGAGACCTCTGGTACAAATGCTGGAACATCAAAGAAACAACCGGCATCAAAGGATAAAGGTAAGAAAATTTTTAAACCCGTTTGCTTTAACTGTCTTAAAGAAGGACATACTGCAAATGTGTGTAGGAGTAAGGCTTACAACAATTTTCCTTATTTCCTAAATGATAAGCCTAGATCCTATAGATTTGATGGTAACTGTTATGCATGCAACAAGTATGGGCATAGAGCATCTGAATGCAGGTCTGTTATGAATAACACTAGAAGATATCCTCAGAGGACTCAAGGAGTTGGTCCTGAACCTTTTGTGAACCAGAATCACAACCGGTTTAATGCCTTCAATCATCAGCCAAGAAGTGGTGGTTATCAAGCGGCAACCGGATGGAGAGAAAATTGTATGGTCTGTCAAGGTCATGGTCACACTGCTACAACATGTAGAAGGAAGAATGTAAACATGAACAATGGACCTTGGAGAGCACCTGGATTGGTCTTCTATCACTGCAACAAACCGGGTCACATTGCCAGATTATGTAGATCAAGAAAGGACATATCTGATGATATACCGGTCACTCCGGAAGGAGACATTGATGTTGACACTGTTCAAGTGGACATGAACAAAACTTGGAAGAAGAAATCAGCGGTGTTACAAGAGGAATTGGTTTCTGCACCTAGTGCGGAAATCACAGAACCGACAAACTAAGCTTCAGAAAAGCTTAGGGAGAGCAAACGGTGAAATGTTTCGAACCCCTGGTTTACACTGGTAAAAGTCCTTAACCCATATGTTATACCTGTCATTTGGCAGAAGATCGAAAATGATAAAAAGGCAGATTAGGGTTTATGCCCTAATGGAGGAGCATTAATGATGATAGGTGAGGAATATGTTTAAAAGAATTTTTCAAATCATTTCTCACTATCAGTTTTTGAGTGAATAAATTTTTTTCAAAGAGCAGAGCGACAAAAAGGCGATTTGAGTTGAGATTTTGAGAAATTGAGAAACTGCGAAGGAGATTCAAATTCAAACTACAAACGATCAAGTGGAGAACACAAAGCGGTGATTCAGCAACCGACGGAATGTGAATTGAAGGAGAATCGACAAGCCCTAAATTCACGTGTTTCAAAAGATATTTCTCAAGTTCTTGAAATTTCTATCATGGCTTCCGCATCTCTTACTTGTTCCAGTACATCTATCGAGTCTGCAAGTTTTATTCAATGAAAGTCCAAGTATAATGTCCTATCACAAGTTCCGGCTGGTGTGATAGTAGAAGAGGGAATTTCTGACTACATAGATTGCAAGATTGAAGACCTAGGGTCTATCCACTCCCAGTTAGGTTTATTTTGTGGCAAGGATAAGAAGATCAAACTAGAGTTTAATATTTTGGAGAAGAAGAAGCTCCACAATGTTGTTTACTTCCTGGAGGATTTCATGGAGGATCATATAAGGATCATTCTTAGTAGAGTCCATGGTGATAAGATGTACCTGGAAAGAACACATGATATCACACCGCAGGCAATTCATGCAGTCACCGGATTCTACAACATAGGGGAAGTGCCAGCCCTAAGGACAGTAAGCAAAACTAAAATGTCCAAGCTCACTAGTTTAGTGAGTGACTCACGAGGCATGACAGTCAATTCTATCAAGGATGATCTGGTGAAGTATGCATGTATGGTGATTGGATACCAGACATTCTCTGCCAGCAGAATTAACTCTGTATCTGTTGTAGCGGTAAATGCCGCTTACCGGATGATAAAGGAGGATGCATCATTTGATCTGTGCACCGGTATGCAAAGACAACTCCTGTTGAATCTGAAGTCAATCAAACAGGATAATGCACTAAGGTTCAAGTTTGGACAACTACTGGTTGGGTTGTTCTTCTATTTCCAAGGCTACTTTCCAGGAGTAGGAGATGTCCAGTGGTCTACTGACCAACTGGTGACCAAGCAAATCAAGGAAAGCATTGAAGAAATTGGAACCAGTTACCCTGATATTCTGAACAAGTATTTTGATGAGTTCAGAAGGAAAATGAGCCAAAGAATGAGGATATCAGGTGACATCGTCAAGAAATATGAAGACGATATCTGCTTCACCATCCAAGTAGATAAATGCTTCTACCCTTATTGCCTCTACCCTAAGGCAAAGAGGACCGTATCTGGAAAGGATTACACCAGTCGAGGAACCCTCTACAAAGAAAGAAAAAGAACCTGTAGTGAAGAAGGCAAAGGCAGTGCCTATAGTATCAGCACTGGTTACTACTGCAACTCCAAAAGTGACCAAGCAGTCACTAGCTAAAGTGTTCCAGAGAAAGAGGAAGACAAGGAATACCTCTCTAGACTCTAAAGAAACTGTGTCTGAGGAAAAGCCAAAGAAAACACATCAAGCAAAGAGAAAGACAAAGAATGAACCAACATCATCTGCACCGATAAATATAGATATCTCTTCCTATAAACCTTTGGCACACTATCAAAGAACAATAAAGAATATTAGGAGAAAAGTGCTACATGACTTAGTTGAGTGTTTTGATGACTTTAATGATGATGAAAAGGAAGCGGTTGAAAAGAAATAATTCAGTATTTATGTGTTAATGACTGGTCGCCCTCAGAGATCAAATCTCAGACACTAGATTCTTTATATATGTCATTAGATAATAGATGGCACATTTCCATAGAGAAAGAATAGGAAATTAGGGAGAAAGTTTTTGCACAGTACTTTCCCGACCTATCAAATTCTGAATTATTTGATGTTATTGACCAAAATAAAGGACTCTTCTTCACTAGAAGAAGAAGACTTTGGCTGTTAGAAGGTAGAGTTGATGATGTCGAAAAAGACACTCATTTGTATACGAGAACCGTTGTCCAGTCTCATAAAGCACGTCTAGCCAACCGGCAAGCTAAAGAAGAACCAGTTATATCCAAACCGGACAAAGTATTTGATGATGAGGGAAATTCAGTTGTTGAACCGATCGACACCATTGATTTTGGTGCTCTAGATGTAGAGGATGTTACTCAGGAAACACCATCTGAGGCAACAGGACAGGAGCAACAGGCTAAACAGGTTGATAAGCAAGCCGAGGACAGATAGGAAGTGGCAAATGAAGAGGAGTAGAAGAAAAAGGATGAAGAGGAGAAGAAGAAGAAAGATGAAGAGGAGAAGAAGAAAAAGAAAGATGAAGAGGAGAAGAAGAAGAAGAAGGATGAAGAAGAGAAAAAGAAGCAAGAAGATGAAAAGAAAAAGAAAGAAGAGGAAGATAAGGAACATGAGAAGAAGAAGGAAGTAGAGAGGAAGAAGAAGGAAGAAGAAGAAGAGGAAGAAAAAGAAAAAGGCTGAGGAGGATAAGGAACAGGAGAAAAAGAGAGAAGCGGAGAAGAAGAAAGCGGAAGAGGACAAGGTAGGAGAAGCGGAGAAGAGCACCTAGATGGAGACTCCGAAGACAACCGGGAGTCAAGCTAAACCAGCTGATCTCACCAATCCTATCAATCTTTAGTCTGCAAGTGAAATGGAGCTAATGCAGAGCATCAAGGTTTCTCAAGAGCGCCTTGAAATTATTCGATGGAAGAAGGAGGAGGATGTAATACAAGCAGCTGTGGACACTCTTACCAGTTTGATACCCGGAACAAATCTTCCCAACATTGATTCATCACTAGCCAGACTAAAGCTCCTATGCACAGTAGTGGATGATCAGGTGCAGAGCCTAGAAGAGGCAGTAGAGGCTAATGTCAAGAAGGAGCATCAAAAGGCTCTTAATATAGCTCTGGTGAAGAAGTTGAATGAGCTCCGGTCTGAACTAAAGAAAGAATAAAAGGATATAAGGGATGCTCTGGATGAGGGGAATCTGCTACTCAGCAAGATCTGCCAACCCCATCTGTTCTATGATGATGTGCTAGCTTAGAAGCAAAAGCTTCAAACAGACTTGCAGTCCTACATGAGCACATTCAAGCCACCTTATGATTCCTTTACAACTTATGGGCAAACCGTTCACCGGTTTCACATCCAGTCAGTAAAAATGGAGCAAGAGATTAGCCCAAGGTCTAGAGATTTGCAGGAGCTACAACTAGTTCTACTCCCATAATTGCAAATTCTTCAGAAGTGCTATCTGAACCTGGATGCCTTAACAGTTACACAAGAGATGAGCACAATCGATGCTATGGAAGAACAGGTCTCCCAGATGCAAACAGAGAAAGAAGTAGCCACCTCCCTACTTGAGTCCTGGTCTTTGTCGATGAAACAATTCTTTCAGGACTTTAAATCTGTTTTTGACAAGTATTATTCCTTATTTTCATAAACTTTTATTATTATGAAAATAGGGTTGTTCAGCTGTACTTTGTCATTGTTGGCAAAGGGGGAGAAGAAGTCTATTTGGAAAAAGTATCTGGTAATCAAAATTTTGATATATGCTCTGAATATCTCAATGTTTATGCTCTTTATGCAAAATTGTTATACATTGTATGGACAAGGGATAGTGTATATGCTTAGGGGGAGCAATTTTGCTAATGGCATGATTTTGTTGTAAAACACTTAGATGTCAAAATTTTATTTTCCTAAGTGTTGCCATCAATTCCAAAGGGGGAGATTGTTAGCATTTTTTATGTTTATGTTGTGATTGTCATTGATGGACACACACTTGCATTGAGATCCCCTTTATATGTATGAGTTAGAGCACAACCGGTATTTGTTCCAACCGGTATAATGTACTATAGTCTTTAGACTATTGATGTTTTGCAGAATGTGTTTCTCGGTCTGAAGCGGCATGTTGACCTCAAGCGGTACGAGGGATTAAAGAGGCATAACACATTTCTACCAGTCTTCATTTTTGTCAAACGGGCAACTGGCATTTTGTATGAACCGGTAATACTCTGTGATGAGTTACCAACCGGTATTTTTGTGATGAGTTACCATCCACCAATTGTTTGACGGTGCCGACACTTTAGTGGTGCTTTTTGTGTCATGTTACCAAGTATGTCCAGGTTCATTGAACCTAGGAAATTGTAATGTAATCCTATTGGACCGACATGAAATCAGATTCCTTTATAAGGACATCATGTCTAGGGTTTTAGGTTGTTGATGTTGTTGTTATTGCGATAGTTGATATTGCAGCTAGGGTTTAAGGTGGTTGAGGAGTTGGAGAGAATATGAATGTGTAGAAGACTGAAGTAATGTAGGAGTGCATTAAGAACGAGCTATCAAGGATCTAACCGAGCAGTCTGTGCTATTAGCTAGATCAAACACTTATTGATTACTCACATCTTTAACAAGTCTATAGCCCTTAATCGAGTTGGCCCAAAAGCCTTTTGTAAATCCTCTAACAAGGTGGTTCACATCTGTGGATCTAAAATCCTCTAGCAAGGTAGCCTTTAATCGGACTTATCTCCTAATAGAGATTGAGATTCCTAACAGGATTTATTTTGGCAAATAACATTGTAAGACCTTAATCGGTCTGGTTCCTATTCTGCAGATAGTTACTTGTGAGTTCCATCTCACCGTGGTTTTTCCCATTTGGGTTTCCACATCAAAATATCATGTGTTATGGTGTTTGTGCTTTTGTGGGTGAATGCATTATTTGCTATTTGGTTTGCATGTGTGCTAACCAGTTTATCTGCTAAATTGTTTTACCGGTTTACTATCAGTCTTGTAAAGTGTTTAAGTGCAAGGATTTTTGGCATAGTAATTCACCCCCCCTCTTAGTATTCATCACTCATGTAGGGACATATTCCATCTTTGCTTCCTATCCTTCAACCTTCTCTTTGAGAAAATGATACTTGATGGATATATGCTTTGTCCTCGAATGCATCACCAAGTTCTTTGATATGTTGATGGCATTTGAATTATCACACCAGATGGGAATAGGATTAGAGATGTCCACATGTATGTCCTTGAGGGTTTGCTTCATCCAAAGCACCTGAGAGCAACACGTAGCTGTAGCAATGTATTCTGCTTCAACAGTTGATAGGGAGACTAAATCCTACTTCTTGCTATGCCATGAGACCAACCGGTCACCTAGGAAGAATGCACCACCACTTGTGCTCTTCCGGTCATCAATGCAACCTGCCCAATCGACATCAGTATATGCTTCCAAGATGAATTCCCCTTGTTTAGGGTACCATAATCCATAATTGAGTGTCCCTTGCAGGTACCTAAAAATTTTGCTTACTACATTCATATTTGACTGCTTAGGTGTTGCTTGAAATCTAGCGACCATACACATTGCCTGCACTATATCCAGTCTAGAAGTAGTAAGATACAATAAAATTCCTATCATGGATCTATACAATGTTTGATAGACCACTGGTGATTCATCATTCTTTCTTAATTTGCTTCCAATCACCATGGAGGTACTCACCGATTTGTATTCCTCCATTTGAAACTTCTTTAGCATATCCTTTGCATACTTGGTTTGTGAGATAAAGATTCTGTTATCTAGCTATGATATCTGCAAACAAAGAAAGTATGTCAATTCTCCAAGCATTGGCATCTCAAATTCTGACTGCATCTGATCAACAAAATCTTTGCAAATAGTGTCCTTGTTGCCTCCAAAAATGATGTCATCTACATACAAAACCACAATGATCATGTGATTTCCATCTGCCTTGATGTATAGATTGTTGTCATAACTCCCCTTTTTGAATCTTTGCTCCTTCAAATACTGATCTAGCCTTGAATACCATGCTCTAGGAGCCTGCTTTAAACCATACAGGGCTTTCTTCAACTGACACACAAAGGATTCATCATCATGTAACAAAAACCCTTCTGGTTGCGCCATGTACACTTCTTCCAAATTTCCATTTAGGAAGGCAAATTTTACATCTGTTTAAGATACCTTATAACCCTTGTAGTCTGAAAAAGCTAGAAACATCCTAATTGCTTCTAATCTAGCTACTGGTGCAAATGTTTCTTCAAAATCAATGTTGTCTACTTGAGAGTAACCCTTGCATAGAAGTCTAGCTTTATGCCTAACAATTTTACCTTCTTCATTCATCTTGTTCCGGTAGACCCATTTGGTGCCAATGATATTGTTGTCTTTCGGTCTAGGGACTAATTCCCAAGTCTTGTTCTTCTCAATTTGCTGCAACTCTTCTTCCCTGGCATCCATCCATTTTTGACTTTTTTTGGCCTCATTGAATGTTTTAGGTTCTACTTCAATCATGAGGTAGAAATTGACTTGTTCATCATTCCAGGCAAGTCTTCTCCTAGTCTGCACACCATCACTTTTATTACCTAAAATCTGCTCTTCTGAGTGGTTTTTCTGCACATACCGATTAGGGAATTTATTAGATGCTTCTTCTGGTTCATTGTCTAACTGGGCTTCTTTACCTTCATCACCGGAATCATCATACCGGTTCACTTGTGCTTGTCTTCCTTTATGCATATCCTCATCACCTCTTACATGCACACTCTCAATGACTCTTCTTAGTCTTTTGATGTACCATTTATAGGCCTTACTATTATTTGAGTAACCAAGGAAGAACCCTTCATCACTCCTGGAATTAAAAATGCCTAAACTATCCATATCCCTCTTGATAAAACACTTGCTTCCAAATACCTTGAAGTACTTGACTGATGGTTTCCGGTCATACCACAACTCATAAGGTGTCATTCTGTTGTTTGTTCTTAGTTGAACTTGGTTCAAGGTATATGCAACAGTATGAACCTCTTCTTTCCAATACATGTTTGACAAACTTTCCTCATTTAACATGGTTCTGGCCATCTCCTTGATTGTCCTATTCTTCCTTTCTACCACACCATTTTTTTATGGTGTCCTAGGGGCTCAGTATTGCCTTTTGATTCCATGTCTTTCATAGTAATCTTCAAACTCATTTGAGGTGAACTCTCCACCTTAGTCTGATCTTAGACATTTCAGCTTGCACCCACTTTCCTTCTCTACCATCTTGCGAAAGATCTTGAACCCATCAAATTCTTGTGATTGTCATTCTTGAATAATCATCAATGAAGAGCATAAAATATCTTTCATCGACAAGAGCCCTTTTTCTAGTCGGACCACACAAATCTATATTTACAAGTTCAAGTGGTCTTGAGGTGTTGTGCTCTTTTGTCTTGAAGCTCACCTTAGTCTGCTTCCCTTTCACACATTCATCACAAAATGTGCTTACCAGTTTGATAATTGGTGGTATATTTCTTACATACCCCTTTTTGCTTACTGCAACTAGATTATCAAAATTTATGTGGCCTGATCTTCTATGCCACAACCAACTTTCATCCACTTGTCCCAACATGCATTGGGACTCAAAACATTCTTTTAGATTGTATACATTACCATTTGTCCTCTTACCTTCAACTACAACCTGACCAATACTCTCCTAATTTATCTAGCAACCAGTAGAGTCAAAGGTGAATTTATAACCTTTGTCACACATCTGAGTCACACTCAACAAATTGTACTTCAGGCCTTCCACATAATACACATCATGTGCTTTTAGTTTGCCATCAATATTTAGAGTACCTTTTCCCTTTATCTTGATAGATGAATTGTCTCCAAACCTTACCGAGCCACCATTCTAGTCTTCAAGTTTGATAAATTTCTTTTTATCATCAATCATGTGGTTGGAACAACCACTGTCTATAACCCATAGATTTCTTCTTGCAGCATGCAGGGCAGTCTGCACTATCAAACTTGATTCTGCTTTGTCCTTTTCTTTCTCAACCTAGACCGACTGAGTTTCCTTCTTCTTATCAGTTGCAATTTTGTGCTCCAATTTGGCTACTGGTTCTTGATCATGATCTATCCTCTTCTGCTTGATTTTCCTGTTCTTACAAAGCTTTTCTATATGTCTAAACTCTTGACAGTTATAGCATTTCACATTTACATTGAAAGATAAATCTTTGAAACTATTGTAGGACACCAATTTATTCTTCCTACATTCAAAAATCCTATTATCAAATCCATTTCACTGATAACAAATAACATTCATATCCCAGAGTGCATTAAATGGATTTCTACTTTCATAACTCATAGTGGGCTTATTTGTTAATCTACAATCAGCTAACCTATGTCCAAATTTGTTACACTGGTAACAATAACCATGAAAGTTTGGAACATTCCATTTAGGTTGCCTTGGTCCTACAAACATCTGCCTCACTAGGGGTCTTCCTTTCATGCTTCTAACTCTAGTGAATCCTTCACGATCAACTCTTGCATTTCTCTTAAGATCTGCATTCCAGTACATTGAGTGTGGCCTCCAGTTCATTGATTGTATATACCGGTTTGTGTGATGGTTTCTAACAACTTTTGCATAAGTCTTCTTACCGGTATCCTTGCTTACTGTGAATGATTTCTTTTCTTCACCTTCACTAGAAGAAGTGAACTATATCTCCTTACCGAATGTGTCTTTTCTCTTTGAACTTTGTCCTTCTTCAAATCCTAAGCCATTGGTATCTTTAGATTGCTTTTGTTTGCTCAACATCTTGTCTAAGGCTTATGTGCTACCCTCATATTTTCTCCTTATTTTCAGTTCATCCTTACTCTCTTCAAGCTCTCTTCTGAGATTCACTATTTTTGCTTCTAGATCTTGATGCTCCTTTTCCTTCTTCATCAAAAATAAGGATGTAACTTCATATATCCTCTTGGCTTATTCCAATTGGAGTTTTAAGTCAGAGATAACTTGATTGGACTCATCCAGGGATTGCTTCACGAGACCTTGTTCTTCTGCAACATCAAGCTTGACCTTCTTGAGTTCTCTTCTTATCTTAATTAAATCCTCAAGAGAACTTATGAGCTCACCTTCTAGATCCACTTCAGCTTCAACATCTTCTTATTCCTCATCTTCACCAACCGGTTCATCTAGAGCCATAAAGAGATTAACTTCTCTTTCATTCTCATGGTAGTCATCTTCTGATGCACTTTCTTTGTCTGTGGCATCATCCTCAATAGTATACAGGCTATTCTGCTTCTAGTAGCCTCTTCTTCCTTTCCGGTAGAAATTCCTTTCTTTGTCTTTACCGACAGATTTGCCAAAACTTCTTTACTCATCTCCACAGGTTTCACTATAAGGACATTTGCAACAAAGTGTCTAACTTTACCACAGTTAAAGTATTTGAGTGGTAACTTTCCTTTATACTTATCGGATCCTCTCTTGAGCTTTCTGACAAAGTTTTCTACCTCTGCATCCGAGTCTTCATTGGATCCTTTACGAGCAACCTCTTCCTTGCCCTTTTTAATGGAGTTGAAAGCTGCCTCTTTCCTTGAAGATGCTTCACCAGTTGTCCTCATTTCATAGGCAGGTAAAGAGCCAAATAGCTCATCCATTGTGAAGGTTTTCAAATCCTTTGCTTCCTCAATGGAAGAAACCTTAGTATCATACTTAGATGTGAGAGATCTAAGTACCTTCTTGACAATAATCTCATCAGCAATTTATTATCCAAGTCCTTTGATGGTGTTCACAGTTTCATCTACTATGTGAAGGTAATCTGCAATCTTTTCCTCATCTTTCATCTTGATCCCTTCAAGTTGACCTCTTAGTGATTGCAGCTTGGCCTCTTTGACTTTGGCATCTCCTTCAAATAACCTCTGCAATTTATCCTGTCTCCTTGGCGAATGCACAATGCATGACCTTGGCAAACTCATTATCTGACAACCCACTTAAGATAGCATGTTTAGCCTTTGCATTATTCTCATACTCCTTCTTAGCATTCGGATAAGTGGAAGGAACACTAGGGACAATATACCCATTCTTGATAGACATCCACACATCAAAACCAAGAGAGGAAATATAGGTCTCCATTCTTCTGCTCCAGAAGGCATAGTTAGATCCATCAAACATGGGAGTTTTTGAGGAGGCGGACTCATTTCTTTCCATTGTGTTTTACTTGACCAGAATCTACCCAAGCTAGGGAAAATTTTATTCAACTGGGAACCTAGGCTCTGATACCAATTGTTGAACACAATGTACCACTGAGAGGGGGCCGAATCAGTGGTTCCTAAAAACTTTTCCTTTTAAACCAATCCTTGAGTATCAGTTAACAACCTAAACACTAAACAATCAAATTGGTAAGATAAGAGTGGATATCAAAAGAGCAAAACACACAAATACATAACCCACAACACCAGATGTATGAGGAAAACCTAATATGGGAAAAACCTCAATGAGAAATGCTGTTGGAGTCTACTGCTCCAATCCAACCTCACAATAAAACAACATATTACAATGATTTAGGGCACCAACCCAAGGAGAAGCAACCCCTACTGATTTAGGGCACCAACCCCTTCACCAAGCACCAACTTGGTGTAATATAATGCAATGCACTTTTAATGCAATGATAGCACCTAGTTGCAAATGAGTTCTGCAACACTTGATCAACAAATGTCTGCTAGTTATCAGCTTCCTTTGTTTCAGTAGTTCTTCTTCTCCCGGTTATCAGAGTGCTCTTTTTGATCTCTTACCGATTTCTCTTTGACTCTCTTAGCTTTCTCAGAACCATCCCACACAACATCACTCTTGGATGCTTTCCTAACCTTTCAATACCTGCCAGTATGTTTGACTGTTAAGACTATAACAGTTCACTAGTTACTCTGTCTCTACCGGTTAGACCCTCTCACCGGTTCAACCTACTAACACACACTCTAACTCTCTGAGAAATAACTCTTAGGTAGATAGTCTTTCTTCTTGCTCGAGATCTATTTCCTCTTACACCTCGCATCTAGCATCAATCATCTTCAATCTTGAGTTCACATGTATATTTCTGAATGTTCCCGCCAAAGGCAACATTCAAATGGTGGTGTGCTAGGGTTTTCCTCCACCAACTCAATCCGTATCAAATCTGATTAGATCTTCTTTTTTGGAATGATGATCTGCATGTCATCAATCAACACCACCAACACCTCATCTTCCAATGTGCATTTTCTATATTTTGATGTCTGCAACATGCTCTTTTGCATTGTTGTGTCAACCACCATTAATGGCTCGGTTGTTTCCTTCGGCAAACGAGTACAAAGATCAGATCATCTTGCAAGGCTAGTTCAATCACCTTTCCACCTTGTCTTCCTTGAGCCGCAAAATTATACCATCCTCCCATGATTTGCATGTTCTTCATTAATGCTGACCTTCTTGTTGACTACTACGTCGATAAATACTTCACCGACCTCTGCGTGCTCACCACCTAATTTCCACCTATCATCCATGTTGACATCCACCTATGCTCAGTTTGCAATGTCGGTTTGGCATCATCTTCAGTCTACTATGTCGATTTGACATCCTTCACCGACCAAGACTAACTACCGGTTCAACTCACCTTATCGGTATAACCTAACTTCATCGGTGGACCTTCATACCTGCTGAACTCTTCTTTGCTGGTGGATCATCTTGGCCTTCCATCAAACATGTTGGTCCATCTACTAAGTCCATTTACCGGTAGCATTAAACTTCTCTGTGTATACCAGTTCACATCCTTCTATTCTTCTTTGCTTGCTTGCTTTTCCTTGTTGGTGGTCTTGCTTTATCGATAGATGATGCATTTCATGTGTACCGGTAACATACCTTTTTGTCTGCTTACACACATATTGGTTGACATCATCATGTCTTACTTCACCCATACCGGTCACCACTATTTACTCATTGGTGACCATGCCACACCTATTGACATCAATGACAACCTAATGCCAACAAGCCATTCTTAATGTTGTGTATTGTGGGCCCTGGTTTTGTGTTAAGTGTTGTCTCTATCATGTTCATATCAAACCTCTGATAGTGATTGTAAGGGAGGACACCGCGAAGAAGTGCACTAGACATATTGAGAAATTCTATAATACTAATGTTGGTTGAGGTAATGGAACATGTTTTCCAAGATGAAATGCATTCGTAATTTTCTAGAATATGTGAAATGTTGGAGAGAAGTGTGTTTAGATTAAAGAAATTTGTACTATATGCAATAGATAAATGTTAATGGACTGCAGATTGTCTGTCTTCAATGAATGCTTATGTATGCTTCATGTATAACTATTTAATAGAAGTGCCTATGCATAATTTACTAAGTGAAGAGTGCATCGAGTGTTTGTAACACATATTGAGGTCTCTTCTTCTCTTTAGTTGAGACTATGTTGTGCTTCGTGCTTAGTGCTTTTGGTGTAGAGATTGAGATGTTTTATATGCCATGAATCTTGTTTTCTCTTTTTATGAGTATGGACTATGGATTTTGGATATTGTATGATATCTTAATTGTGATCAAATTTGAGAAACATATCCAGAGAAACATTCCACTCATTTAGATGTATGATGTGACTTCTTTGGTAATATAGAGGAGTGTGTACATGTTCGATATCGTGTAAAATGTATGTCTATCTTCCTTATTGTGTATATGTTAAATAAGTGTTGTCATGCTTGAAAGTGTAAGTTATTGTGATTTGTGTTTTATGGATACTAACTTGGTGATGATATTTATGATTGAAATTTTTATCCTACAAGAATGTTGTAGAAATAATGGTCTCTTGAAGGTATTTGAGTAAATTAGTATGCTTATTGTAGTTAGTAAAAAGTGATGTATCTTGTTGCATCTCTTAAATAGTGCATTATTCTGAATGATTGAAGAAGATAAAGGAAAACCCTTGTTGTTACTATCTTACTTTAAGTTAGGAAAATGATTAGACTAAGATGTTTTTATCGGTTAATGAATCCTAAAATGAGGAGATTAGCTATGTTGTTTGTATTTATCCTAAAGGAAAGGTATAATTTGGTATCATTCAAATAAAGTTTCAGGACTAATGTGAGTAAGTTTTCATCCTAGCTTTGTGACTTCCAGGATTAATTCAAGTCTTGGGGGGGAGGATGTAGTGTGCTTCCCTGATTCATCCTTATGATAGGTTATGTTAGATATTTATGGACTTGTTTGTGTTCTTGATACTCCTTGCTTCTTGAATCACTCTTTATATTGATATTCTTCTTGACATTAGTGTATTCATTACGATTACTATGATGATGTTGATTCTATACACTAGATTAATTATTGATGTTAGGTCATTATTAGCTTCAAAATTATTCACTATTTAGGAGATGTGGTTCATATTTATTGCTTATGATGATTTATCATGTACTAACAGTAATTCAGTGTATGCATTAGATATAAATGATGTTGATGTCATTTTTTACATGTATGTCTTCGCTATAATAACTTACTATTGTGGATGTGAAAGAGACAATGTCACATCACTCATATATGAGTGGGGTGTGATGTTGCAATTGTCTTTCACCTATTTGTTTATCTTATGGTTATGTATATATTGTGTATACATGTTTGGTGTTATGCAAGATGCATGTACTAGGCATTGACTCCACCTGGTCTAATAGGTCTGAGTGTGCCTTTAATCCCAATTGCAGTTGATCAAAGGTAACATTAAAACCCTACCATATCCTAACCCTAGTAAGTGTCTTATCTAAGTTCCAATGTTCTTGGTCTAGAGTCATCTTGATAGGGTTTGTGTGGTTTGATGTATGTTGTGTTTTATTTAATTTAATTGTTGATTTGATGTTATTAGTTGTGGTGATTAATAAATCTATTATAATGTATAGCCCTGTGTGTGAGTAAATAATTATTCATGTGGGAATATTGTAAGTCTCATATTATTGTATTGAAAATATTTTTTCGATTATAATATATTAGTATTTTTATTTGGTGGGAATGATTTGTGATTTATTATTTATTATTTGATGTTTATTTGGGAGTTGTGATTAGTAATGGTTCTAATTTTCTTTTTATTACAAATGTTGTGTTTCAATAATGTCATTAGGATACCCCGGGGGATAGAAGTTAGACGTTGTGAGTTTGTTTTTGCTTGTGCTTAATGTTTTGCAATCATTTTAATTAGTTATATGCATCTTCTTTAGGTTTTAATGTGATGTTGTATCTCTTTAAAAAAAAATAATCTCTAAGTTGTCTAGCTAGGATGTTCGTTGGCTAAATTCTCTAGGGTTTCTTGACGAGTGTTACATATACATATATATATTTACATAGACGTATGTAAATAGCCCAAAGTATATGTGTGTGTGTGTGTGTGTGTGTGTGTGTATGCATATACTATGTACACGCACACACACACTTTAGTGGCCTATACAATGTCTTTCACGTGTCTTCTATAATTTATCCCCATGCTTTGATTTGGCATTTTCATCTTCCTCATCCCTAGATCTTTATATCACTCATATGTGAATTATCAATGTATTAAATTCTTTCCATACATGTCTTTCATATGTTTTTCATACTTTTTTAATATTTATACCTTTTAAATATTATTTAAGCACAATGTATTATATTTAAGGCTCATATAACCATGTGTGGACCTGTGATGACACTAATGATATGTACAATATCTCACAATATTCTACCAACAACTATCATTAGACAAATAAGAGTTGTAGGTGCTAAAGCCCTAATATTGCTTTGAATAGAATTGGAAATACTAGAACATGATCAAACCCTTGGATAGAATCATTGTTTTGATTTTGTCCTAGGTTTGCATCTTCTCAAAATTCAATTATCTTAACCTTTTGTTAGTAATCTAGTTCTATTTTAGTTTGTAACTTACTCTCATTATGTGTCACTAGTTATTCCAATTCAACACATGTTTTATTTCAATCTTTATTAGCTTGAATTAGTCAATTAATCAAATTCAACTCCATGTATCTAGAAAGCGATCTACATTTATTGATTTTATTAACAATTTAGGTATTTCGAAGGGTGGTTTTATTTCCCCTCAATTTGTAAATAGATAAATATTTTTAAAAAATAGGTTTAATTAATATAATAACTAATACAATTTGATTAACATAATTTAGAGTTGTGATAATTATGTGACATACTTACAAAACCTAGGAATTATGATAAGTGTAAAGGCAATTAATTTTATTGTTTGATTGTGAGTTTTTTTATTATTTTGATATTCGCTTTTGAACTGTAGTTCAAAATTGCTTAATATTAGATGTATTGGAAGCAAAATGATGAAATATGAATCAAAACATTCTTAAAATTTGCATGAGGTCGATTTCTTGATACAAATTTAAACTTTTTCTCAAGTAGAAATGACCTTTGACTAAGGATTTGATCCATATTTGTAAAAATGACCATGTTGCCTTCAAAATTTATGTACATACAAATATTTTTTGAACCAATGCTTGCAATTTGCAAGTGAGACGTTGTTGATGAAAACAATTTGGAGCTTGTTATGCAAGGATCTTCACTTTAGACTTGCCTTGTAACCAATTTAACACATCTAGAAAATTTTAATGATGACAAGTAATATATGCCAATGATGTTAATATGGATACAATGATGTCAGGTGACTGAAACTTCTTTTTTGATAGGTAAATAGCAGCAGAGGGGTTGCACCCATTTATTTTGAATTTTTTTTTTTTTTACATTTGATCATGGCGTTAAGCACTAAGCCACCAAAGCCCATTAACAAGAACCAACAAAACAAATATCCAAACTAACATAATATCACCACTTGACACATTAAGCCATAAACCTCAGTACTCACCCAAGAAGACCACACCCATGAGCAGGTCTCTAAGACCACGAGGGCTTCACTTAGTGAACCTAGGTTATAACATGTGCATTCATAGTATACTAAATAATCTCCCTATTTTCAGAAAATATTGCCCTAAACTCCTTTTTTGTCACCCCCTCCTAATACAAAACCTGAATTAAAAGCCCCCCCATTTTCACCAAATACTGTATTTTTTCATAGCCCGAATTAAAAAGCCCACTTTTTCACCGATAGGCAATATAATGTACCCTCATTTTTGGGATATTAAACCCCCCAATAGGAATGCATGTGATATAATATTGCCTAGCCAGTGAAACTCCCGTGTATAAGACAAATTAAAAAATCTCCTCGTCCAAAATGGTGATAGACTTGTATATTAAGATTTAGGAAATTGCTTCATCTTTTGAGTGGGAGTGAAGCTGCATGTTAAATTTGATCTCATTTTTCTTCCTTTTCCTTTGAACCATTGTCCATTTTTTGCCAAGTGATAGAAACTTGATGCAATGGAATGTTATGCAATATATAGTAAAATAACTAGAAGATGATCAAATGAGGTAGGTAAGTTGCCTTTTTATACTTGATTTGAACCCCCAATATTGTTATAATTGGCATGGGAAACAATGCACAACGACTAGTTAGATGGAGCTTGCATGGGTCCAACTTGAAATTTAAATTTTAAGGGTTTCCTTTTGTATCGTAGAACTAAACCAAGTTCAACTTCATTCTGATGAATCAAATTTGAGAAATGAACGAACAATGTGATGATTATGGATTGTTATAGAAGTTTTAGGATTGTGTTTGTAAGGTTCAACATATAAAATTAGGTCAAAAAAGACACTAGAAGAGCCAAAATTATACACTAAGACCAAATACTCAAAACACCTTTATGAAATGACAAATGAATGGTATGAAGACACATAATATACTCGTTACCATAACAATATGCCCCCACTTTGGTATGGTTTAACTTATTTGAAATCAAATTTTAAAATTCATTCAATTTCATAATCACTGTGGTATGGTTTAATATTTACATTTATCAGAAACATATAGTAACAAGGCTTAATAAGCTTTAATTACAATGCAATTACAAGAATGAAGCTACTAGCAAGTAGTTGAAGTAAAAGGACAATACAAAATACAAAACACTCAAAGAGTGACAGAGAGAAAGCTACAAGTCATTTCACAACTTTACAAATTTGATAATTTGTCTCTTTATACTTGATTTGGACCCTCAATTCAAACACTTTGGCATGGGAAACAATTTACAACAATTAGTAATTGTAAGGGGGTTGCATGGGCCCAATTCGAAATTTAAATTTCAAAAGGGTTGATTTTGTATTGTAGAATTGAACTAGGTTCAATTTATCTTTGCTATTTCTAGATTTGATTCTGATTTACTTTTTTGTCATCAACATTTCGAATCACATTCTATGATCCATTACCAAGATGAGAGAGAGTTACAAGAGATGTTAGAATTGGTTCAATTTCACACCATTGAATTGAATTTGAGAAATGAATGGAAAATCCAATGATGATTATAGATTATCATAAAAGATTCAAAACTTCATTCCTAAGATAGAAAATTTGAATCATAAGAAATACTAAAAGAGACAAAATTATACATGTAAACCAAAATACTTAAAAAACACCTACATAAAGTGACAAAAATGAACGGTAAGAAGACACACTATACTTTGTAGTATTTCAATTTCTATTTGTCCTTACATTGCTCTAGTTTTAACTTATTTTCTCGAAGTCTTCCAATGTTCCTCACATTGGGGGATGAGTCCTTACCTTAGAGCGTACATCAAGTATTTGTGGCCAGCATTTAGGGGGTAGGGCTATAAATAATTAGGTGGGTTGCATAGTGCATGGTGCAACGAAAGGCCACTCATATATAAAAAATAATCTTTGATGATAGCGACGTGAGTTAAAATATTTAAACGATGCACCACTACTCTTGGGGTGTTTAATATTTACATTTATCAGAATACGTGTAGTAACAAGGCTAAATAAGCTTTAATTATATTCGACAGTCGAGGCCCACGTGAATTCTTACAGTAATGATAATCATAGGCGTAATCATAATAATAATTAAGTGACGGAGCGACATCCGTCTATTGACGGAAGAGTTGGCGTCAAGGGAGCGGATCCCCGATAAATCGTAGGAGCAAGCTGTAGCTATGGCGGAGGACTGGCAGAGGAACGGCGGATTTGATATGATTTTCACGCTTCGCAGGTACGTTAAATTAAAGAAGAAATTGATTTGACGAGATTACGGATGTTTTTAGGTGATGGTGGGGTTTGAATTGACGGATTGAGCATAATTTAGCGCATGCTCTGGTAGATGGATTGCTTTGCTCTTTGCTTGTTTTAAGAGAAATTTGACGGCAAAGGCTGCCTTAACCGGCTTTAATTTATGCTGTTTGCAGGGGACAAGAAACGGAAAAGAAAAAGATAAATTTGTGTTTTTTCTTTTGCTTTAAGTGGAAACGACTCCCGAGGCAGATTGTTGAGGAAGAAGAAGACTCCAGGAAAAACATATATGCACAGCTTTTGTCGGTGTTGTTATACAACGGAAAATTTCATCATTTCTTCTGCAGATTTGAGCCGCTCCTGCATCTTTTTGGCTCAGAAGCGGTTGTTACAGTTTTGCATTGTCTGTGGGGGTATTCTTTGCTTATTTTGAATAGAAATAATGTTGACCTGCATTGCGTGTTCCAAGCGCTTCGATGATTCTCTCCATGAAAACCACCAGCTGGATGGCTCGAATACACCGAGGTCGCCTGCTTCGAAAGAAGCCATCAAGAATCTCACTTCTCAGGTTTTTGTTTTGATCTCTGCACTTTTTCAGTTTTTGCATCTGGTTGTGTACCCTTGAAATAGGACGATTACTGAATATTTTGAAATATGTGCAAAATCAATTGTCGAGTAGACGATCTTTGAGTTGAAAACCTAAGGGAGGTTGAAACATTTGGTAAAATCATCCAATTTTTGAATCTCTGAGCGTCTGAGATAATTTGCAGATTTACTGTGATTGGAATAACTCATTGTTAAAATATTGTCCATTAAGGTTTTTCGATTTCCTAGGTAACTGAGAATAGAACCTTTGCGATTTTGCTGTTGTTAAATCCGGAAAAAATGCCCAAAAATCGTCATATTTTTGAATCTGAGAACTTGAGGAAATGTATTTGAGTTTAGTTAAAATTTGAGGAAGTTTTTCCTTTTGCAATGTGAGGAACATGTTCATATCTTCAGATTTTGAGTGGATGAAACTCCTAAGTTTTAAATCTTTACCTGGTTGCAAAATTTTACCCTTTGTTTTTGCCTTATATGAAATGTGCCGAGTCCGCATAAAATCTGCACTAGCGGAAGCGTTATTTTACACTTTTTCTTATCTTAGGAGATGAAATGTGACGAGTCAGCATAAAATCTGCAAAAGAGGGATTGTTATTTTAATTTACAAAAATTTGGTTGACATTTGAAATTTATGTCGAAATCCTCAGTCTGAACTTTTCAAGTTCTCTAGAAATCTGAATTAATCTCTAATCTGAGAACAGTACATTGTTTCTTCTTATGTGAAACTTGACTCAGATGTAAACTGCTAACCCTCTTTCAGATCAAAGACATGGCGTTGAAATTCTCGGGAGCATACAGGCACTGTAAACCGTGCGCCACGTCAAGCGTTTATCGTAAGGGAGTGCCACAGCATTCTCTGGAGGTGGACGATGCATCAGAAGGAACGCAATATGGCTACCGCGTCACAGGAAGCTCCAGTTCTACCCCTGCCTGGAACTTCTCCAGAGATCACGTCCTCGGCGAATACAGATTTCGAACCGCTAATTCCAGCGCCGAAGGCACCCCTAGGTTCGAATCCCCGGCCGCACGCCGCCGCGAAAACAGTAGTCGTGCCGAAGCCGTCTCCATGGAAGAGGAAGAGGAGAACAAAGAATGGATTGCGCAGGTCGAACCGGGGGTTCTCATCACTCTGATTTCTTTACCAGAGGGCGGAAACGACCTCAAACGTATCCGCTTCAGGTAGACTATCAAACCGGATAGAAACTTCATTACCATATTTCTATTTAAAACGCACCTTATATTAAATCAATACCGCTACAGATTTACAATACAGGTCCTTTCTTAAAAATAGCTGCATATTTGACCTATCGTCTTTGCTCTGTGATTTTATTCAAGAAATTGATTCAATATCTTCTCTGTTCTCCTGGATTTACCCTTGCAATGCCATTTTTTTGGAAGGAAAGAACGCAATGCCAAAAGAAATATCATGCCTGTCTTTGCTAAAAATTTACATACAGCTAAAATGAAAAATGTCTTCCCTATCAGATTTTTTTCTTTTGAGATGCACTGATTTACTCATAAATTTACCTTGGGACTCACTAAACTCAGTTTCCACAAACATAAATGAGCAACCTCACCGGAACGCAGGCAACAGCTTCGTTCCGTTATCTGCTCCGCTTATACAAAAAAATGTGAAATTTCTCCTGAACGCCTTAAAATATGACTTCATATCTTGTTTCTAAAAATAAATTTGTCAGTCAAGGCTGTGCAACTACAGTATGCAGCTATGCGGGACTGTTCATTTGCATTTATTTCCTACATTAATAGTTGTTGTTGCTGTTTGAAGCCGGGAGATGTTCAACAAGTGGCAAGCGCAGCGATGGTGGTCGGAAAATTACGACAAGGTTATGGAGCTGTACAACGTCCAGCGATTCAACCGACAGACCGTGTATCTTCCCACGGGAGAAGAGGAAGAGGTAATAAAATAACCTTGTTTTTCTGTTTTGTGTCCGTAATGGATGTTTTACATTGTGGGGATTTGAACTCGGTACCTACTTTTACTGAACAAATTCGCAGAGGGCTCATGCGGAGGAGAGTCCGGTGACGCCGCCGCTGCACAATGAGCGTTTACCTCGCAACTTCTACAGGCAGTGCAATGCAGCAGGGCAGGGCGTGGGTTACTCTTCTTCTGACTCAATGGACCAGCACAGCAGTTTGGCCGCCACGCCAAATCTCTCCAGCAAAGCGGGAAGCTCGTCCATGGACGCGGATCGATCCGACGACCTCTCGGTTTCTGCAAGCAACGTAAGTGACCAGGAGATGGAGTGGGTGGAGGAGGACGAACCAGGCGTGTACATCACCATTAGGTCTCTGCCTGATGGCGCCAGGGAGCTAAGGCGCGTCAGATTTAGGTAGGTAGCCTAAATCCATACTAGTACCCCCATCATTTATTACATTAAGCTATCAATTGCAAGGAAACAGACATTAATGAGTGGATATTTTAATGCAGCCGCGAAAAATTTGGAGAGGCACAGGCAAGATTGTGGTGGGAAGAAAACCGGTCTAGAATTCATCAACAGTACCTGTAAAGCAAGGTTAAGTTTGATTGGGACTTGGGAGATATCAGATAGACGTGTATTTCTATGCATTTATTTAAGCAGGTGTAGATTGTAATGGAGTGTATTATAGTTTAGTGTCCGTATAGCAAATCCTTGCTTGTCAGCAGGGGATCCACATGCTGGTCGAACAGTCTGTGGGCACTGGGCCTCCCAACTACCATTCTGGGACGAAATTCAACGTTGTCTATACCATATACGTCGACTACAAAGCTTCCAGTCCTACTTGAGTGTATGTTTCTTGTCACGTAACTTTTATTGAGATCTATTGGTTTTGTAGAAGTTATATAAAGTTTTGTTTTATGTGGGCTTTATAGAAATTTTAAATTGAATATTAGGTCCTAAATAATAATATTCAATGGTAGTAAAAGAATTCTGTTACGTTTAATCTGTCTCGAGCTTGTTGCTACATACAAACAGTTGGTCCGATAGCAACAATTGATCCAGCAGTGAAATTTCGTTTATAGAAAACGTAAGCTTCAAGCCTCCCTTTTAAATTATATGATAAAAATTGGTCCACATCTAGTAATGAAAGCGAAGATTGTCTCCTGAGGTCCGATCTTCATCATCATTTTGAATTTTTCAGAGTAAAATACTCGGACTCTCAACTATCATCATTTTGAATTTTTTTCTAATGAAATGCTCTTATTTTCCATGTTAATATTATGAAAAGATTGAAATTTACATCTCTGTCAATGTCCTTACGTACTGTGGGATGGAATCGTGGATCTCTTGCCTATACTTAATATTATCCAATTCAAAAGTTTGATAAAAAAAAAAATAACAATTATATATTTTTTAATATGAATCAGATGTACTGTTAAATTTGATGATGTTTTAGTAGAATTTTCTTGTTACTCTCACAAATGTAATGATCTCGTCGCTGTCAAATCATCTAAGACAAATACTAATCAGTTATTTAGAGATGTATACTATGTTTGTTACTCCATAAAAATCTACTAATAGCTTGTTTCTTAGAGTTTGTTCCTGTCACACTCGCCGGCTTTTTTAAGTCTCCAAGAATTTTTTTGTTCTTCGGTCGGCTTCTTTAAGTCAACATATTGCTTTGGTTTCAAAAGCAATTATTATTTGCAGTAAAGTAGCCTTGTAGCTTTAACAACAATACAACTCTTTTTAGTGGTGATGGAGATGAGATGGCTTCACTTGTGAACGGTGAAATTCATTAGTAGCTTTTTTTTTTAACCCAAAAAAAAGTGTAGGTTATGAATGAAAGTTCAAGAAAAACGTAAAGTGTAGTTTATCAATGAAAGTTCATTGAATGGTGCGTTAATGCATAATGTTACTTCTATCCCCTCTGTTCAAAAGTTTTTTTCTCTGTATTAAGCGTGTAGCGAATGATTCTTACATTTTGATCTTCGTATGTGCGAGATTACATTCTACTATAGGACTCACAAAATTAGATTTATATTTAGAAGCTTAAATTTTATTTTAGGATTATCAACATCTGATTTTTTTAAGTAGTTGATTAATTTCTTAGACGACAAGATTGCATCGCTACAAAGTTTTTGTAGGAGGATTTTGTTTCTTGTTTTTTGATATGTAGATAATTGGGATTAGGCGTGAAACCATTGACTGTTTTCTTACTAGCAGTTGCATGTTTTTGTGCGTGCAACAAACCGGCCGTAGGCTGGGAATATTCAAGTTGGCTATTGTATCAACAAGATAATAAAAATGGAAAATTGTTAAAAGCTTTTATATTATCAAACTCTTTATTTTACATGTAATAGATAACTCTAGTTCAATTATTTAAGAAAGTTTGTTTGATGAATACATTAAATTAAGATGGTTTTGATCTGATATATTTATGTGTGTATATATGTATATGTATGCATGTGTGTACACACATACATATAAACATATTCATATACAAATAAATACACATACACAAGGGTATGTATGCACACATATGTACATAGACACAAAGACATAAATACATATATACATGTTTGGGTGTGTGTAAATGCATAAGTATCTTTATTTGAAGTTCCATATGACATTATGTGATAGAAAATATGCTTAAGTTGTTGAAATTACACCTATATTTGTTTATATGCACAAATACTTAGATAGTTACATAGAAATAGGGATGTACATGAATTATAAAATTAATAAGCACATTTACATGCACAAAAGAAGAAGTGTGAACTTCTAAAAAAAAAAAATTGTGTTCTTGGAAGAGAACGAATGCATTTCTACATGTACATACATAAGCATGCATTTAAAGACACGTGCACATGTGCAAATGGATAAAAACAAAAACTATATGTATATGTATAGATGTTGAATATGCGTATCTATATACACCCCCCCAACACACACACATACATATATTGTAATAACCCACTCCATTCAACCCAAAAATTCTGTCTATTTTTTAATTTTTTAATTTTTTTAATCACTTATTCTTAATAGTGTTTGATTCAATCGCATACTCAGGTACATCTATCCAAACGAGATAGGCATCCATCCAACCGAGATGAGCATCTAACCATACAGGTTAGACATCTAGCCATACATGTTAGGCATCTAACCATACGGGTTAGGCATCTGTCCATACTAGACAAGAGGTTTCATCTATCCAGTCTGGGATAGGCATCTAACCATGGGTTAGGCATCTGTCCATACGAGACGAGGTTTCATTTATCTAGTCTGGGATAGGCATCTACCCAAACGGGGTAGGCATCTATTCATAAGAATAGGATATGCTTTGGCCAGAGACTTTAGACTCATCGGGACCATCCGGGTCCTGAGCCACTCTCTAAAAACTACACTCCCCTCCTAGGAGTTCACCGAGGTCGCCGTCCTTAGGAGTATAAAGATAATTACATAAACAAGCTTGAGTTTCGCCTCGGAATTCGGCCTAAAGCCCTCAGCAAGTCAAGCGAATCCATACGGGATTCCTTCTGAGTATGCATTGAATTAATTTTAACCTTTCAATTAGTATTTGCACAATTTGGTGAAAAGACCAAGGAGCTTTGAGAACCAACTACTCGCCCAAAATTGAATTCTAATCCCCATCCCCGAACGTCTGAGTACAAGGGACAACTCTATCCCTAGACTGCCTACATACCTGTTTCAGCACGAGATCAAGGCGTAAAGTATGTAGTTATGGTTTCTAACTATGGTTCAATGTAAACTGTTTGGTGGGTACACAACCCTTTCTAGGTTCAATGTCCCAGACAGTTTCTCTATGGTTGCTACCCACGATGGTAGCTCTATAGCAAAAAGGCTCAAAGTGGCCTCATGCTTATGGTCTAAAACAACTAGGTCCTACTTCCTATTAAATAAGTCACCCCTAACCCATTATCCTCCACCAAAATCCATCAAGATAAATAAATTCTAAGAAGTCACACACAGCCAACCCCAATGGGGTTCTCTAAGGTTTAACTGGGTGGATGTAAATTCATTTAAAATTTACCCCTTTTTTTTTGATAGCTTATAAAAATGACCATTATACTTTAAGTACAAATCCTAATACTCAAAAGGTACTAAGTTGCTTGAAAGAAAATTAAATGATTAAATAGAAAGACTTTGGAAAATAATTTAACATTTACTTGTTGAAGGGAAAAGCTATTTAGTTATAAGCTTGAGAATAACCATGACTAATTCTTCCATTTGAAGTAACATAAATTTTATCTTTAATTATTTTCTACAAATGATAACCTCACTTAAATATGAATCCTAATACTTGAAAGGAAATCAAATTATCAAATAATAATACTTTGGAAATGAATTTAATACTTGCTTGAAGGGGAAAACTAGTCAACAATAAGCTTCAAATGACCACTTTATTATTCTTATTTTATTACACATTGTATAGAAAACTCTCAACAGGGTTAAACAATGACTTAATAAATCATCAACTAGTTATGCACTAAAAAAAATCAATAACAATATATAAGGAAAAATCACTTTCATTATTGTAATAATATAAAACAAGGCACTAGTAAGGATGTTTACCACGATTATAACAACTTGTTATCTATTGTGTTTATTGTTAAATTTAATTTGGCAATCAAATATGTCAATGAGTGCATTGTGAACAAATAAGCCAACTGTAACACCATTTCAATATTATTAATAATGCTATCAACTATATAACAACTACAATGGTGGAGGTAGCATGGGTATATCTTCCCACTAAAACAACCTATATGCTTGGATGAAGAATAGCCAATTGTAGGTAATACTTTAGGGGTTATAGTTGGAACTATAATCAAAAGATTATATTGTCTAAATATTGACCAAAATCACTAGATTAATCTCCCAAGAAATAAATTCTAGTATACTTAAATTCACTAATTTTACCCACATTAATTTCGTAATATTCCGCCTTCAATGATATAATACTCTTAAGCTTTAAAATTAATATAGGTACTAATGCATTCTCATCTATCACTTGCATTTACTTTCTACTCATGTGACACATTCTAATATTTACACTATTATTAGCTTAAATGAATCCTTATCAACAATGTTGTCATTAGTCTATGACATTAGCAATGATATTACTATTAACACTCTCATTTAACCCTTAATCAAAATATTTAATTATCTCATTGTCGTTATTACCAATGCATTACATTCGACAATCCTAATTAATAATAACATTACTAATATGGTTGTTAGCATACCATTAATATTAAGGATCATGAACATAACAAGGATCCTATTGTAAAGACAAGATAGTCTAGGTAACCCTTCATTATGAGTCAATATCTATTACAATTCAATGCTTGCCAAAACAACGACTACACAATTCCATCAACCATCCTACTCAATAGCTAAGCATTTGATAAATAACCGATGACTCCAAGTTTAAGGAAAAATTGACATTATATTCACGATCTTAGAAATTCATAAACACAAAAATTCTCAATTTTTAAACATTGAATCAACCTACGTTAATATCTACATGACCCAAAAACATACAAAGGATCGTACAAACGTAATATAAAAAGGATGCCTTAACGTCAAACAACATAATGTCATTATTTGGATTCTACCGTTCTAAGGGACGGAAAGAGAAGCTCCAACTCGAATCATTTTAAATACTAATTAGCCACTTTATTTTTATTTATTCCTCTAACATGCAGAATAGTGGTTTATAAACAATGGATAAGAGTATTGAGATGCATGACTAAGTTCCCTGTTGATTTTATATATATTAAGAGTATATATATATAAAAACTTATATTGGCATTAATCTACACAAGCCAAAATACTCAAAGAAGCGTTAATTGAAACTTCTACAAAAGAGGAGGGGCAAGGATCTTAAACAAGGCATAAAAATATAATCCCATGCATTGAACCAGATGCCAATGAATAATAAAATTATATCATATCACTGTGCAAGTGGCAATCTGAAATTCATGACCGTGAGGATAACATAGTAAAAATTCGAAAGGGAATAAAGAAATATTGAATACCTTAGCAATACCGCTGAGCAACACATTAACAGATAAACATGAGAACGTACACCTATAAGAGGAAGGGCTATCAGAATGCCATAGAGGTAAATAAAAGGCAAGTGACCCCAAGCGTGAAATAAGGAGATCAGAATGTGTATCAGTGAAGATAAAAAGAAAAAATGGCAGGGTCATAGCTCCCATAGAAAGCATGAACATGCATTCGCAAGAAAGGTCGTGAGGGCACTGGTCGATAATCTCAGAGCCAAGCAACAATTTTAGATTAATGTCTATGCTATAATCATCATGCAATCATACATGATTACGAAAGAAGGAAAAACCATCGATTCTAGGAGGAGTATGATATTCATACTCGGATATACATACACATATATAAGGATTCTCAGATGTAAACCGTCATAGCACAGTAAACGTATACTGAGATAACATAACCTCAAAATAATATGCACAGGGTAAAGAGTGAAGCAACATGACAATGATGAGATAACATGAAAAAAACCGATTAATCCAAACATCAACTAAAGCAGGAGGACCAGATCGACTTTGATCACGAGAACCATAAGCTGATCGAGGCAAGAGAAGAGTAACATGCTACTACCGGGGGAAAGAAAATGTAACAACACTATTGATCATAATTACAAGGGTTCGAATCCCACCACAAATCCACTCACAAGTGCAAGTCAAGAGGAATACATGCTCAGAAATGGACTAGTGGGACAAAGGTAGAATTTGCAGAAGTAATACAAAATCTAGAAAACTTACAGTTGGTCTTCGTCAAAGGCAGGAGGAGGCATAAGCTTCCTCGTGTAGTGTGACACCCCCCGTATTGCAGCAGTAGACCACCCTATTTTCATTTTGCAGCCAACCTTTCGAGCCCCCACTGCCCCCTTCTACTTGAAACCACCCCCTATTCTTGGTGTCCACCCCTGACATATTAGCGTGCACTCCCTTATAACGGGTTTGACAGATTCTATTCACCCTATCACCAGTGCCATTGTATTCCACCAACTCACCTTGCGTTAATCATTTATTGATTTTCTTTACTGCTATCACCTCTACTTAATTGGTAGGCATGCATAGTCGCTTTATTTCATTAGCTATATTTAGCTTCAAGATGGTAGATGGATTATTTCATTCAACAATAGACATTTATAATAATAATAATAATAATAATAATAATAATAATAGTAATTAATGAGTCTTATCAATATTTAGAAAAGGAGGGTTATGATATATATATATATATATATATATATATATATATATATATATATATATATATATATATATATATATATATATATATATATCAAATGAGAAAAAATAGTAACTCACGTGTCACAAGTTATGTCAAACATAAAAGGATATGCACAAAATAGACTGTTTAAAAGGCATGGAAGCTTACATATGTGTGTCTCTATACATAGATACATATATATATATCAAGTGAAAAAAAATAGAAACTCACACTTGTCACATAAACTATGTTAAACATTGTAAAGCGGAAAATCGAACCTTAGGTGTTCCCCCACTCCAAGGAGAGAGAAAGGAGGTCACTAGGATTGACGGTTTTCACTTAGGAGAGACTTTACATTCAAAAGAGGGGTTGAAACTCACAAGATCCAATCCCACACAATGCAAGATTGAATTCTAGATGAGTTTCAAGGGTTGAGACAGCAAGGATACCCTCTTTTGTAAAGAATGTAGATAGAAGGATTGAACTAGGAGTGTATGTAAAAGTAAGAAAGATTCGCTTGTAGACGGAGATAGGGACATGGGATGAAGTTATGGACCTGAAATTAGCAGTAAAATGTCGAGACGATGCTGTCCTGCCAGTTCGAGCGAAAGTTGACCGGACAATGGCGCCCGGAGTGCACACGGTCCTTCGAAAAATCCGCGAAACGAAGGGGGATATGTTCGTCTCTGCACAAGGATTCCAGATCTTCAATTACAGCCGCGTACCTGCAACCTACACACAGAAAAGAGAGGACAATTGGGGGGTTAGGGATTAGGGGTTTGCCTTCAGGTCAAACCCCGGTTTTGGAATTAACCAAGAAATGAGAATGTTGTAAATGTAAGTGTTTGTAATGTAATCAAGTATTGATACCTTGTTGTAAGAATGTTTGTATTCTTACATGCGAAGGTGTAATGATGCTATATGTTGTACGTTGTAGGTGATCTCCTCTTCAATGGTTGAATCCTTGTCTTGAATGCAACACCTAGCCTTGAATGGAGACCTAGAATGCTCAATTGCTTGAAGGAATGCTTGAATGCTTGAATGTTTGCCTATTGCTTCCGCCTCTTGCACACATATGTTTCTTTCTCTCTCCTTTCTGGGAGGGGAAATGTAGTTTATATACTTGTCAATTAGGGTTAGGAGACTGATTTTTCCGACCTTAGGCCGACCTAGGAGCATTATTTTCCAAATTGAAAACTTGAAGACCCGATGCCCAACAAGAGACCAGGCCCAAAATAGGGCCAGGGACCAGGGCGCTAGGCGCCATGGTCCCACCTCCCGGGATAGCGGGGTGCAAGGAGGATCAGGCCAAGGTGCAGAAAGATGCAGTTTTTGATGTCGTAAACAGGTTTCGGGGTCTCCATTCAGGTTCAACGTTGCACCGCCATCGTGAAGACCCAAATGCAGTCGAAATTGCAAGTGTCGCAATTTTACGACGCTACATTTAGCCCACACTTTAGCGGGAGTATAAGCGTACGCCCATACTTCTGGTGAAGTACAAGGAAACAACATTGGAAGACTTTCACCACGTCAAGGAGGCAAGATACACCAAGCCCCCTAGTGGACTAAGGATCTTACGACTTCGATTGACAAAGTAAAAGGGAAGACCACGAGGGAGAACCATGACTGTCAGTAGTAAAGTTCCCTCACTATGAGTCATGCAAGAAAAATACCAAAAATTTTCAAGGCAAAGCTAAGTTCGCCAAGAAATTTTCAAGAATCTTGAAGAGAAAAATACCAAAAATTTTCAAGGCAAAGCTAAGTTCGCCAAGACATTTTCAAGAATCTTGAAGAGATATGAACGGAGTGTATGCCCCCTACGTTAAAGCGATCACACATGCCTCATCGGGGGTGATTGCTTTAAGGCAGTGATACACATAAGAAAGGAGAAGGGAAATGAGCATGTTATCACAAAGATTTAGCCCCCAAGTGTGAGATAAACCCAAGGATAATAGACACAAAACACAAATCACGAGGTGACTTCGCTTTCCTTGGGGTCAGTATGCTGTATGATAATTCATGTATATCATATGTATGTATGCATAATTGTTCTTCATTCCCCAATCAAGGAAGGTCACCTAGAAGAAGGGAACACATGTGTCTTTTGAGTCAACATGAGAGAGACCAAAAGAGATCTCAATGCTTTGCATCGTCCTCAAGTAGACAACACTAAGGACAACAAATAGAAGAATAGGAATAACACATAGAAGAAGTAACAAAAGCGATCAAGAGAGGAGGAAGAGTCTGCTATGCTAATGAACTAGTCTAGCACGTCATCCACCCCCCAATCTTGCTGATCAATATTTCGAGAAGGCAGGAAACACGCTAGAGGAGGAACATCCAACATAGCAGATGGAGCTATCACAAGATCCAAACAAGGGCTATGTTCATGTTCCAAGCCACGTTGTTCTTGTCTAGGAGCTAGGATAAGTGCTTTAGAAAATTCGTTAGATAAATGGTTATCAATATCAACATATTCATATTCACTATCAGAAGCAAGAGGAGTAACATTTTCATCATGAATAACATTTTCATCTATATCATCATCAAGATTTATAAAAATAGGATCTTTAACTCGCATAGGATCAAAATCATCATGCATCTTATGTTTAGGAGATTTTGACTCAATTTTCGGCTGAGGAGAAAATGGAATAATACTAGTTGAAGGTGTCTTTAGGGATTGCAAAGTTTGAGAAGCAACTACATGAGCTCTAAGATGACGCTTTCGTCGACGTTCACGCGCAGAACGATTTCGTCTAGTCTTAGTAGGAAGCTGAGAAGATTGAGGAGGAGGAATGTTCTCATCCTTATCACTTGGGTGTTTAGGTTGTGGTCTCTTAGGTTGGACAATAGGAGAAGAGGAAGGTCTCTTCTCTCTATAAGAGGAAGGAGGAGGAACTGCTCCATATAAAGGAGGAATATCTGGTTTAGGAAGGAGACCAAGTCCATCATGACGAGGAGGTATAGGTCTACCTTTAGAAATTTTATTAGACATAGACATAATCACATCCATAGGGATGGGTTGGGAATCTTCTTGAGAAAAGACATTAGTTTTATCTTTCAAAGGAAGAACTTCCTTCTCAAGAATGATAGGAATATCAAGTTTGGGTGTTCTAGGTTCACTTAGAGATAGGATCATATCTTTTTTCCACTTTTGATAAGATTTGAAAAGATGATCACTTCGCGATGGGAGAGATTGAAATTGTTTAGGCCAAAGATAATCAATAGGAACGCTAGAAGTTCTTTCAGCTGGTTTAAAGAGACTATGATTAACAGTAACAACTTCACCATTATAAGGAAATTTCAAACACTTGTGAATAGGAGAAGCAATAGCTTTCATGGAAGATAGCCAAGGATAGCCTAGCTTCACACGAAATTGTTCGGATGATGGAATAATAGCAAAGCTCACATCAAGGGATTTGTTATGGACCTCAATAGGTAATGTAATAGAACCAATTGCAGGAGAAGAAAATGCATCAAATAATTTCACAACCATATTTGTTTTGTCATAGATCACTTGATTCAATTGCAAAGTAAAAAGAAATTCTTCAGTAATGACATTAACCATGCAAGAAGGATCAATAAGCACTCCACGGCAAGGTGTATTCTTGACTTTTGCAACTATATTTAAAGGACCATCAGGTGCCCTGATGGTTTCACTGGAATCAAATGTGATGGAAGGTTCTTTAGGGATTTTCTGCTGCTCTACAAAGTTAACCACATTCGGAGTCATAGACACAAGACCATCAGGTGAAAAAGAGGAATCGTTAGTCTCAATCACATTAGAGGTATGAGAAGGTAATGGATCAGTAAAAATCTTAAGATTTTGGTTAGGAAGAGCTACAGATGTGTTGCCTTTATCATTCACACCTGAAACAAAGATAGTATTATTATCAATCAAATCTTGAATTTTACCCTTTAAAGCAAAACATTTTTCAGTATCATGCCCAAGTTGACGATGAAATTGACAAAAAGATTTGTTATCAAAATAGGGTGAATTCATCTTTGCAAGATCTATTTGCTTTATAGGAGGGAGAGTAAGCACATTTCGTTCCAATAACTTATTCATAATACTATGCAATGATTCGTTCAAAGGAGTAAACTCTCTTTCTTTCTTGAAAAACTTAGAAATAGGAGGCACACTTGATGCTACATTCACATTGTTGTTGGTGATTTTTTCATTGAACTTAATGAGCCCTCTATTCGGTTTAATCTTCCCAAATGGTTGTTGACTACTATCACCCTTATCACTCGAAGCCATAGGATTTGCTTGTTCCATTTGACTCACAGCCAGTTGATAATTGTGAAGAGTTGCACACAACTGTTGGAAAGAAGTAAACTCAGAAAACAGAAGTTTTTCTCTAATATCTTTTTGTAAATTAGAAATAAAGATTCTTTGAATATCATTGTCAGGTACTGGGAAAGAAATTTGAGCACACAAATGCTTATATCTACCAATGAAATTAGTCACTTTTTCTTTAACACCTTGTTTACAATGCATTAAATCAATCAAAGTAACTTTAGGACCTATATTGTTTTGAAATTGTTGAATAAAAGCATTTGCAAGTTGTTGGAAAGAAGTAATAGAATAGGAAGGCAACAAGCAATACCATTGTAGAGCCTTATCTCTTAATGTTCTAGTAAAAAGTTTTGCAAGCAACCTTTGGTCATGAGCAAAATCGGTACATATTGTTTGAAAGGTCTTAACATGTGTTAGAGGATCACCTTTACCATTATAAAGCTCCAATTACGGGATTTCAACATGCTTAGGGGGGATAGCTCAAACAATGTCAAGAGAAAGTGGGCTCGCAACATCAAATGCGGGCACACTAAACTTAGATTGATTCATAGAGGCAATTTGTTGCTGTAAAGAAGAGACAGTTTGTGCAAGATTGTTAATGGTCGCTTCAGTCGAAGAGTTCATATTAGACATGTTAGATTGTGATGGAGGTATTATGTTATTGAAAGAAGGTATTGATTGAGAGTAAGGTGGCGGGACACTATGATAGTTAGTCATAGGAGATGATTGGAAAGAAGGAACACTACAAGGAGGAATGGAATGGTTAAATGAATTGCCCCCTTGCGTCATGTTCATTTGTGGAGATGTAATAGGGACACTCATTGAAGGAATGAATGAAGAAGTTGGATTGAATGAAGGAAGAGGGTTGATTGAAGAAGGAGGATTGCCCCCATGACTGGTGATCATAGGTGAAATGTTTTGTATTGAAGTAGTCATTATGTTTGATGTAAAAGTAGGTATACTAGCAATAGAAGTTGTCAAAGGAATATAATGATTGACTTGAGTAGGAGGTTGTGTATAACCCAAAGTTTTGGCACAACTCTTCGTAGGCATCACATTCGAATCCACAATGTGTGCAATACTACGCAAAATATCAATTCCATTCTTATCACTTTGAACCATACGTTTTAGACTCTCAATTAATGGAAGAGCTTCACTATCGGGGTATTCTTGATACATCCATTGCTGAAAATCATCAAATTGGTTATCCAATTTCGAAAGTTGTTCTACAGAAACCTCATGGAGAGCTTCTTCATCATTAAGAGGATTAGAGGAATTACCCATGTCCTCGTTAAAAAGGCCATTCAAATTAGGTTCCATCTCCTCGGTAATTAAACCTTGGAAAGACTTAATTCTAAGGCTTCGTCTAACGGGAATAGTGTAAGTAGGGCTTATTGTTGTAAAACTCATGCACTAGAGAGAGAGAGAAGATTTTGAATTTTGAAAATAAAGTTGGCAAAATTGAACAATGAGATAATGATTATCCAATTTGAACTTTGTGAAAGAAGAGGGAAACACAGCTTCCAAGAAAGGTAGGCACAATTGAAAATTAGAGCCAAGGGGGTAGCACTTAATTTTAATTGTTATCTTAAAAATTGAAATCTTGAATTTTGAATTTATTTTCGAATTTAGAGGTAGCAAATTTCAATAAAATCAGCCAATCTCCTAGATTTAAGCTGTTAAATGCAATCATGACAATCTCCCGAAATTTCAGAAAAAATGTCGGGGACCGTGGCAAACGGAATGCACATGGTCCTCGCAACTTTTTTCGAAATTTTCAGGGATGAAAGTTATGATGATTTTAAAGCTAATCTGAAAAAAATGAGTGATTTTACGATCTGTAGATAGACCAAATTAAAGTTACAATCTCAAAATTGAACCCTACCAAGATTGTTGAAAAATGCAAAATTTGAATTTTGAAAAAGAGAGGGAAACTGAAATTTTGAATTTTATGATTTTAGAGGGAATACTAAAAGCAATGCAAGCTTTGAAATTTAAAAGTTGACTCAATTTCATGCAAAATTCAATTTTGAAAGCGGAAATCAAAGTTGTTGCAATTAAACACTTAATTTCAAAAGTCACAAATTGCAAAAATTTGAATAAAGCACTGAAACTTCGAATGAATGCCAACACACTTTTCAGATTTAGGACAGTAAGAAACACAATTTTAACACAAAATTTCAATTTCAACAATTTTTGAATGATTAAAAGTCTTAATCCAAGCAATCACTAGACCAACTTTGACTTTAATTTTGAAAGTGTTAGAATTGATGAAATCAGCCAAGATTCTGGATTCTAGAAGAAAAATACAGTAAGATCTAGCCCCCGAAATTTTGGAAAATATGTCGGGGACAATGGCGCTCGGGGTGCACACGGTCCTCGCAACTTTTTTCAAAATTTTCAGGGATGAGAGATATTATGATTTTGTTGCGGAATCCAAAGTTACAGCCAATTTGGAGGTGTTTTGATCAGTGAAATCATCGGTCAAAGGTTGAATCAAGAGGGTTTTAAAAATTAGGGTTTTGACACTTAACCACTTAATTTTCAGAATTAAAGCACAAATATGAATTGACAATTTGCAATAGAAGGGTAGATCTGAAACAAGCATTAACAATTAAAAATTTCACAAGCTCAATTACTAAAAAGAAAATTTAGGGTTTTTATGCAATTAACCTCTAAAATTTGCAAAAGATCAAACATGGAAATGTAATTAAGGAAGCAAATTTTTTTCAGATCTAACCATGAATAATCAAAATTATGATGTTTCACGTCGGGTTCACCAAAATGTAAAGCGGAAAATCGAACCCTAGGTGTTCCCCCACTCCAAGGAGAGAGAAAGGAGGTCACTAGGATTGACGGTTTTCACTTAGGAGAGACTTTAAATTCAAAAGAGGGGTTGAAACTCACAAGATCCAATCCCACACAATGCAAGATTGAATTTTAGATGAGTTTCAAGGGTTGAGACAACAAGGATACCCTCTTTTGTAAAGAATGTAGATAGAAAGATTGAACTAGGAGTGTATTGAAAAGTAAGAAAGATTCGTTTGTAGACGGAGATAGGGACACAGGATGAAGCTGCGGACCTGAAATTAGCAGTAAAATGTCGAGACGATGCTGTCCTGCCAGTTTGAGCGAAAGTTGACGGGACGATGGCACCCGGAGTGCACACGGTCCTCCGAAAAATCCGCGAAACAAAGGGGGATCTGTTCGTCTCTGCACAAGGATTCCAGATCTTCAATTATAGCCGCGTACCTGCAACCTACACATAGAAAAGAGAGGATGATTGGGGGGTTAGGGATTAGGGGTTTGCCTTCAGGTCAAACCCTGGTTTTGGAATTAACCAAGAAATGAGAATGCTATAAATGTAAGTGTTTGTAATGTAATCAAGTATTGATACCTTGTTGTAAGAATGTTTGTATTCTTACATGCGAAGGTGTAATGATGCTGTATGTTGTATATTGTAGGTGATCTCCTCTTCAATGTTTGAATCCTTGTCTTGAATGCAACACCTAGCCTTGAATGGAGACCTAGAATGCTCAATTGCTTGAAGGATTGCTTGAATGCTTGAATGTTTACCTATCGCTTCCACCTCTTGCACACATATGTTTCTTTCTCTCTCCTTTCTGGGAGGGGAAATGTAGTTTATATACTTGTCAATTAGGGTTAGGAGACTGATTTTTCCGACCTTAGGCCGACCTAGGAGCATTATTTTCCAAATTGCAAACTTGAAGACCCGATGCCCAACAAGAGACCGGGCCCAAAATAGGGCCAAGGACCAGGGCACTGGGCGCCACGGTCCCACCTCCCGGGACAGCAGGGTGCAAGGAGGATCAAGCCAAGGTGTAGAAAGATGCAGTTTTTGATGTCGTAAATAGGTTTCGGGGTCTCCATTCAGGGTCAACGTTGCGCCGCCATCGTGAAGACCCAAATGCAGTCGAAATTGCAAGTGTCACAATTTTACGACGCTACAAACATAAAAGGATATGAACAAAATAGAGTGTTTAAAAGGCATGGAGACTTTTATTCAATGCAATAGAAGGAGCCAAAGCTAAGCAAAAGTATCTATATAATACACATATATATACATGCATACATATATATATTTATATACATATATACAATCAGTCACACTACCCTTGATTGATATGTACAATTCAAAGCAATTGTTCAAAGGCAAGGAAAGATTTATGGTCTGGTGCTAGTTGTGGTTCTATCTGCATCTGACAATAACATATGATAGTAATATAAGGATTCATGTGATTTGGAGCTCACACAACCTATAGCATGAAGTATTTCTTTATGGTGTTAATTTGATCACATTTTGTGATGCAAGGGTAGTCTACCATTTGTTGATTTATTTTAATTTCAATAAATGAACAGTGATATCTGTCTGGAAGACCAATTATGCTTTGTGGTTGACAGACAATACTATTACAGTCATTCCCTTTTTTGTGGGGTTAGTTATTTCCAATCTAATTGTACGCACAAAAGGGGCATTCAAACGAGTTATCTACCATAGCTAAAGAAAAGATAATGATAATAGGATATGGATGACAAGGACACAGGAAGCTGATGAGGTTTTCAATATTATCAAAGCAAAGAAAATAGAAGCATGGTTTTATGAAGTCTCAAGAGGCTATTGACAAATCAATAGTAGATCATCAATGTATTCTCAAGAAGATTTGCATTGGAGCTGTTTAAACCCTAGTTTAGGTGTTAAAAACTCTATCAAAATCAAAACCTTTAAGTTGGTTACAACAAGTCTCTTAAAAGTTGGAAGTCAGATCACTAGTTTTGTTTGAATTCTTGAGAAATATTTGAAGAGGCAAAAGGCCATGAGAAGGTTAGTGAACTGTGCTAAAACATCTTTACAAAAGAGTTAAGGAGATTTCAAAAAACATGTTTGCATAATAGTACATGAAAGGCTCAACATAGACCATTAAGGTTAGTCACGTTTAAAATAGGATAATTATGCAAAAACATTATATTAAGAAGAGAAGAGACAATCTTGAGCTTCATCAAAGTTTGAAAGATGTAAGCAAAGATAAAAGAGCAGGGTATAGGAGGTTTCCTAAAAATGATGGCTGAGTTTTGAGGGTATTGCATTCATATTGTATACAAAGCTATGATAAGACCCCTACAAAACCGTAACAAAACCGTAGCTAAAGAAAACTCCATGATAATTGAGATATGGATGACAAGAACACAAGAAGCAAATGAGGTTTTTAATATCATAAAAGCAAAGAAAATATAATCTTGGTTTTATAAGTCTCAGGAGACTATTGAGAAATCAAAAGTAGATTCTCAACGTATTCTCAAAAATATTTGCATTGGAGTTGTTTAAACCCTAGTTTAGGTGTTAAAAAGTCTGTCAAAATCAAAACCTTTAAGTCAGTTGCAACAAGTCTCCCAAAAGTTGTCGAGATCATCAACGTGACAAAGGATAGAGGTGCAATTTTGTGTGCTAGTGTCTGAGCATCAATATCCAAACTTTCAAAGCTGCGAGTGGCATCACCTGATGCAATGAGCAAAACATCCTCTGATTTCAAGGGCACCGAGGCCAATCTCATTTTGTAGCGGTATTCACCACTGTGTGTTGACTGGATAGATAGCTGACAAACAAGTATATTAGGATTAGGGTGCATTAAAGAAAGGGGTAAAAAGGCCAAATTAAGGCTGAACATTTGGAAAAAAGTAGCAGTCTGTAAATGTAAACCTAAGTTAAATGAGAATAATGAATATGTAAGCCCATAAATTGCAAACAACCAAATGAAAATATCAGCTATAAATAAGAGGAGGAGCTTAAGGATATTAGAAATAAGCCACAATGGAAGTTAAATAAGAGCAATAAATGAATTGTAAACGTTCTTTGTAGTGAAAATGTTTACCTGTAGCAGAGCTTCGGGGGAGCAACATGGAAGACTTACAAATAAATCAAACATATTGGTAGCAATAACTATGTGTTAACTACAGGGAAATGAACAATGTCAAAAACAGTGAGGCACATGTAAAGAAAGTTGAAAACAATAAAGATGTACAGTCCAACTACCCAAACCAAGAAAAAAAAACATTTACATTAATAATATATGGAGGGAAACTCCATAAGCAAAAATGTTACAATTTTCAAGTTTATATTGATAAGATGAAAATAACAGTAAAGCTTTGTGTATGTGCAGGCAACTGTATCAAAAGTTTAATCTGTTGCTACTGTGATGGGTGTGATGGAAAGCAAACATTTACATTAATAATATGTGGAGGGAAAATCCTTAAGCAGAAAGATTACAATTTTTAAGTTTATATTGATAAGATGAAAACAACAGTAAAGCTCTGTGTATGTGCAATCAATTGTATCAAAAGTTTAATCTGTTGCTGCTGTGATGAGTGTGTGTATGTGATGCAATGAATAACTCTTTCTAAGTTTGTATCTTCATTCGACTGGGGCTATGAACTTTTCCTTCAATGTTTGTATTTGTACTCAATAGCTGAAAATGAATTAAAAAAATATGTAAATGGAATTCATAATGGTGAGTGTACTTTACCAAAAAATTTCAACGTTTGTATCTGCATCCAACAACTGAGAATGATGAGTAGAGAGGTTGTGATTACAATATGTAAGTTAAAAGTCTCCAGGAGAGTATACTTTACCAAAATGTCCATAGAGGTGAGGATCGTGGTGCAGTGAAGGTGATCTAATACTGTTTCTGGATTTGTGAACAACTATTTCAACATTTGTATCTGCATTCAACAGCTGGAAATGACACTGTAATAAAAAAATAAGGGTCATAAAAACAAAGGAGAATGATTCAACACAAGCATTCCAAAATAATGAAAATATCATTGTTGAGCATCACAACAACAATCAGCACACCCTTGCATTAGAGGAAGCACCTAAAGACACAAAACTTTTGAAGGATACAAGGCTGCACTCTTTGAAACAAGTACAAGGATATTGTGTTGAAAATGAATTAAAAACACATGTAAACATTTTAGAAATTTTAGGTCACTAAAACACAACTAAACATAATGTTTTTAATTTATATTGAGTTGCAAAGGCTCAGGGCTCTACTGCTAGGAGGACATAACACAGTATTTAAAATACACTGCATTATCTTGTACAAGAATGTACACTTATGAACCACAGTACCAATTTTGTCTCAGACTTCTAATCAAATTTACATAAATTTGATTCGCAAGTCTGGACTTGTTCAAATTGATTTTGGCTTATAGAGAAGGTGTGTCTCAAAACTGTCTAGGAAAACAAGAATAATTTTTTCAAATACCGATACTGGCAAAATCAGTTACTTGTCAAATCATCCAAAACCACATTGGTTAGCATTGTGATGTGCAAATTAGGAAAATCAAACATAGGGTATTATATGGTAACCAAATAAAATACTATGCATGTAAAAGGAGCAGTATTATTTTTAGATGGTCCTCTGATTCGATCTTTCAAGGTTGCTGATCTTGCACAACCTACGATGCATTAAAAGGTAGACACGAGATCAAGGTATTGTATAAACAATATTAGTAGGTTGAATTTATGATGTTCAAAAACCATAAATAATTCAGAGTGTGTAAATGTAAACCATCATTAGGAGGGACTTCTGTTAATAAGATTGATAATGTAACCTGAACTTGAGAGATTCTTTTTTCTAAGTTTTCTTTGGCAGTTTTAATAGAGAATATCAATGTGATTGCATATAAAATATTTCATTTATTTTATTGAACATATATGCATGATTTAGCTTGACTGTTTATTTCAATATAAAAACTATATCAGAAAGAGCCGATGTATATTAATATCAATATTAAATCCTTGATGTGCAAGAACATGAAACAATGAAAAGCACTCATAATCAACAAAAACCACCTTTTACGTAATGGGGTTAAAGTGGGCTTAAACTGTATCTTTTAGAACTTCACTATTCTCCTCATAGAATTTTAATAGAATATGAATAAATACAGTAGCTCCTTGTCACAACTAAATCCATTGAAGTTTTGAACCCTTAATTTTGAGGTCATTTAGTAAATGTAAATGAACGTAAAAAAATTGTTTCACTTTGCTCTAATTTTTTATGAAAATGGGCTTAGGGTCTTTTATCCAGTTTAGGTTCAGATATAGTACCAAGATGACCTTGGTTTCACCCAAGATCAAGCCTAGGCTTCCCTGATTGTTTTCCATGTTTCAGCTGCCCAGATCTTGGTCCAGTTTGAAGCGAGGCTAAGTCCTGTTTCAAATCCACTATGGGGTAGTCTAGGGTCCTGCAAAATGGCCTGTTCAAAATAATCAGCTGATTAATTAAGGTTGCATTCTTATGTATTGGAAATTTCTTTCATAACAACAAAGAAAATTGTATAACTATTTGTTGTGATGCTCCAAATGTCATGGAGACAATGAAAATGGCGCTTCTCAAACAACTGGAAAATTCAATATTTGATTCCTTTGTTAATATCCAATTTTAATGTTTGAGATGGCTACATCTAATCTCAATGTTTGGCAAGAAAAATAATAGAAATAAAATCAAGATGTTACAATGTGTAGGTAACAGTGCAATGACTAAATTGAACAAATTTGACATAAAAATTTAAATCAAGTACGTCCAAACATTATGAAATATCCACTGAAATGGATACAATTTAAGAGGATTTTGATCCAAATCAATGGAAAGGAGAGTCAACCTTGAAGGAGAGGTAACCCTGTTCTCAGTTTTAGCACTGCTTGGAGGTTGAACCACTCTAAGGACAACAAAGACTATAAAAAAGTACATGTCAAACGTTTCACCATAGCTTAACAAAATTTTGCACACAATTTAAGTGTCTTATATGTCATCCAACATTGTATAACACTGAACTACCATTCACCACTACTTTAAAAGTTAGCAAATCGATTCATAACAAAATCACACTGAATCATCATAATTATTTTTCTCACTTATTAGTTAGTCCATGTTAATGATGGATGAAAACTCAATGCTCTATCTAAAACTGTAAGTTATTTGAGCACAAATAACTTGAGTTACATCCCATCAAATTAGTTAAATCTCAAGATGTTGAAAAGCATATTGGGGTAAACATACAAAGTTGGGTCCCAATCCCGCAGAAGTCCGCGGGTTGGGAAATGAGCCCGCTAGAAACGGGTGCCTGATTTTTACAAATCGGGCACCCGTTTAGCTTCGGGTGCCCGAGCCAACAAAAAACGGGCGTCTGTTTAGCAACGGGTGCCCAAAGCTAAACGGACGCCCGTTTTTTTCAAATCGGGTGCCCGTTTATTTCAAATCAGGCACCCGATTTGAAAAAAACGGGCGTCTGTTTTTGAAATGTATTTATTTATTTATTTTAACCATTTTCCCATCATTTTTACTGTTTGGAAAATGGGCAAGCATTTCTGAGGAGCACGTGTACTCGTTTTTTTCACCTCAGCTGACCCCCTAGACCATTTTTACCTCCTTCTAGGTATTTAGCTTTATTTTTTATATTCTATTTTATTTATTTTTATTGTTTTTCATAAAAAAATGTTAATGTATTGTTATTTTTTTATTTTTATGTTTTAAAGTTTGAAAATCGTCTTTTATTTCATGTTTAAAATAGTTTTCAGTTTTCAAATATTGCAAAAAACATGAATAGTAAAAACCGTAGGAAAAAAACAAAAAACATAAATAGTATTTAAACCATAGGAAAAAAACAAAAAACAAAAAACAAAAAACGTAAACGAACAGTAAACATTAGATGCAAAAAACAGACAATAAACCCTGAACAGAAAAACGAATAAACATTAGACGCAAAAAACAGACAATAAACCCTGAACAGAAAAACGAACAATAAACATTAGACACAAAAAACAGACAATAAACCCTGAATAGAAAAACAAACACTAAACCCTAAATAGAAAAAAATGAACAAGTCCCAGGAGAAATTTGACTATCTTGGTTGATTAACCCTAAACCCTAAATTAACCCTAAACCCTAAACCTCAAACCCTAAATTAAATGGTGCTTAGTGATCAGTGTTTTTCCTAGCAATGTTGTATCAAATGGAACATATATTTAGTTTTTGATTGGAGCTTTTAGAGTTAAATTTAGTTTTTTTTGGTTTTCAGTCTATCATAATCAGCAAAGGTATAATAGATCATCATTCATCTCAATGTAACTACAAAATTACAAATCACCATAAGGCGATCCAACACATCATGGGTCCAAAGCAATCACAAAACATATATCAAACTAAGCAAACAATAAACACTCAGGGGCATACAATGCAGCAAATGAAGCATCTAGAATAAGATCAAAGTAAAACTGAAAGATTTACATTCAAAATGTAAATGGCACAATCATACGCACATGGCCAAATCCACATCAAGAATGAAGAATGCAAATGAGTAAAAGGGATTGGCATTAGAGGGGCATAAAATATAGTGAGGGAAATGTTGACGAGCCCCTGAATTTTATCCATGTCATTGTGTTCAGGTGACCTCTCAAGATTATGCACCATCATTGTGTCATAATGTGTCAAAAATATATTGGTTAGAGTATTGAACTAAGGCCTATACAAGTATGGTGGAAGACCGTTGAGGGTAGTGTTAGTGTTGGTCTTAATGATAACAACTAATAATTAAGACCTCATGTATAGGGCATGGTGGCCCATTTTTTTGCATGATCAAGAGGATTGGCTATGATTAGAAATGGGTCATTGTAGATAGTGTAGGAATTGTCTAGGCTACAAGTGGATATCAACTAATACAATCACTACATCATTATGTTTTCATACATGTCAATATAAGGGTAGGCCATGAAAGTGTATGTTATAATTATTTGGTTTATCTTATACCAATTTGTAATAAAATGTAATTTGTTATACCAATATCTATCACTAGGTAATAATCACCTTGTAATTCTTTAGTGCATAGTTTGCACAATGGTGGGAATATGTAATTATTTTAGATGAAATAGAATTATTATCAATTGCGAAGTATCATGTTTATAATCCATCACATGTTACTAAGAATTATGAATAAGCTCCCAACTACCTGTGATGCTTGAGACAAGTATGGAGGTAGGTAACATCACAAATTTTTTTATCTAAGAGGGGTTTTTCTTCAACCTAATTATGTTCATTATTAATGTAGGCTTATGAAAATGGATCTTAAGACTCCTTTTAATTATGGACATGAAAATTGTTAAGGGAGAATCAAGGTAGGGTTGTCTAAGAAATGTTTGTTGATTTCTCGAAAGGATTGGACTTAGTGACCTACTTGCCTCAAATGGAAAGCAAGAAAGTATAAATAGAAGGTGTACATCAAGAGTTTGAGGTATTGCGATCTTGTTGTAGCAATATTAGTAAAGTGTTGGTTGGTTTGCAAAATGCACATGAAAATAGTAGAGTGTGTGTTGGAAGTGAATGTATTATATTATGTGAAAGCATTAATTGAAATAGTAAAATAAGAACCAACAAGAAGGGAGAGTTGAGGGTGGTGTCTATATAGGGTAGATGAGTTATGTATTCTAATATATGACAAATTTTCTTGGATAGGTTTCATTATAAACCCCACTAAATTACTTAAAAATTTACACATCTATATAAATTTATTTTGCGAAGTATATATTAAATTAAAAAACTGATTATATATTTATATGTGTATGTATCATTTTACATTTAGAATGAATTGATTCTAAATTTTTTATGATAATTGCTTGTATTTCATTACCAAATGTTTATTCTAATTGATATAATTGATGTACATAATTAAAATATATTTTGAAAATTATTTAATATGTAAATAAAAGTTGATCTTAAGTAAATAAATTATTTAATATGATATAATGAATTTCCTCTTAAGTATCACCATCAAAGGGTATGTGATCTTCACCTACAAAGGGAATGAAACAATCTACAATAAGATCCTCTAGGAATGGAGAGATATGAGGGTCTCCATGGATCTCCTAAAGTCTATTCCAAAGTGTGTGGGGGAAATCAATATCCAAAGCAATACACATAGAATCATGATCTTGATACTAGATCAAATCACTCCTACATGGTCAATGATGTTACACCAAGATTATATATTTTCTAGTGTTTCTAGTTTAGGTATGACTCCATACATAAAAGGAAAATGATTAAACCACCTAAAACTTATGAAGATACCATTTTACAAAAGAATCATAGTTATCCCTTTCTAATTTTACCACAAAAGGATGAATAGAGAAACCTATGATGCCTCCTCATGTTTGTAATTGTAATTGTAAATTTTCAAGTTTGTAATTTAAAATTAGAAAGGGAACACGCACATCGACAAACAAAAGGGACTAGTTTAATTATAATAGTAAAGAGATTGGATATTATTTTTATATTTCCCAAATTGATTGAGCATAATGATTTTATAAAATTTAAAATAATTATATGCTTGGTTTTAGATCACCTCCTTTGACTTTACAAGTCATGGAAGATCTTCTAAAGCCCAAATGCACCTTCAACTTTAAAAAACTATGTAGTTTTATGATCAACCCTTCATATATCTTGTCGAACATTGATGAAGTGAGCTTCAAAAAATAAGAATAACCAATACATATGCTCTACTAAAAAGATCATAATCCTAAAAAATCCGTAAGGATTGGAATAGTAATTCCAATTTTTAAGAACATTCTATTGGAAAGGAATGGATAGAAATGCAGCTAAACACTCTCAATGGATTAATCATAGTTAGAGGAATCGACTAGGATCAATTCATGAAGAAATAACTCTTATCTTAAAATTAATAGATGTCAAAAGAAAGGAAAATAAAATCTAGGGGTAAAAATCTTGAGACATTTAGCTAGCTTAACATGAAAAGAACATAATAATTTTCCACAACTTAAGTAGGTAAAAAAGGAGCTACAAAAATCACTTTTATAATTTTTTTGAGGAGAATCTCGCAATGAGCCTTCACCCATTAGACTTGAATCAATTTTCCTTTCTAGTGAAATTATTGCTAGTGAGGGGGATTTAAAATTGTAAGACAAAATAGACTTCTTATATTTTGTTCTCTTTATTAACACAAGTGAAGATAGTCAAATATTAATGACGCCTTTCATTAAGGACGAGATGAATTTGGATTCATTTTAAGTGAAATTAAACAAAGCCCAAAGGCCTAATGAGTTTCATGTTTCCTTGTTGGTATACCATTGTGGTGGCTTGTAGTGAAGCCTAAAGATTTAAAAGGTTACTGAAACAACTCAATTGTATATTTATTACATTAATCCCGAATAATTCTTCCCTTAAATGTCTTTTATAAATTTTTGATTAATCTCTGTTTGTAACAATCTATATAAAATCCTATAAAAGTAATCAAAAATTTAATGTTTGTAATTGTAATTGAAAATTTTAAGTTTGTAATTGTAAATTTTCATGTTTGTAATTGTAATTGTAAATTTTCAAGTTTGTAAATTTTCATGTTTGTATATATATGCGGATTATTTTCACATGATGGATGAGTTTGAGATAGATGAGCTATTAGGTATAGTACCACCTCCACCTCCACCTCCACCAGAGCAGTTGCGACAGACAATTAGGACAAATATTGATGCTCTGATTAGAGATATTCACACTATTAGGCGTGAGCCTCATCCACCCCCTCAGTTGTTACGCCTTGCAGTTAGTATGCAAGGCATTGTATAGTCTGTGCAAGCATTAGATAGCGAGTTAGATAGCTATCGTAGCTGGCGTGAGTGATTGCGTGCATTTTACGCAAATGGCCTCACATACAAACAAGTTAATGATTTAAAAATAACAAAAATAGATTTGAAAAAATATTTTGTGAACCCTAAGACGGGTGAAGAGATAGATCCGAAGAAGCCACGGATCTCTATTCGATGGTGTAGGCACCCGGGCATTGCTAGCCACTTTTGGGAGAGGCACACTCCAATCATGAGGTCCCAATGTATTTTTTGAAGAAATTATGGGCGGAATTTGAATTGGGCAAAAAGCCCAATTACTTTGATATTAGATCTTTTCAGGGGGTTGGGAGAGGCATGCCCCAGGATAGGCCAGGAGCAAAATTGAGCGACAGGGTCTGTGTGCGCGATGATCCATTGGTTCCTCTTCCATCACTAGTTGTTCCAGCACCTTCCCATCATCGAGTAGTGGATTCTGCTCTAGGTTCATTGAGTGTCCTGTCGGGCAATTTGGTACAGCAGTTGCGGGAGGTGAGGGCTACCCCCTGCTTAGCACATGTTTGCACGAGTTGTGGGGATGTATGTAGGGGTCCACATAGTGAGGCTTCCCCTGGAGGAGATGATGATTTTGATGATGCTGATGCCGCCCATGGTGGTTACAATGATGCCGAGGAGGCTGCACATGCTGATGTCGTCTCTTCATATGTTGATCTCCTGTGGGCAGACGATGATCAGCCTAGAGAGGTACAAATTTATTTGTGTAATTTACAATGCAATATTAAATTCCTTATATATAAACATATGAACCATAACATGAGTCAATTTTTTTTGAATAGAGTATGGATCACACCACATCATTGAGGAACCGACAACATGTTACCTCAATACCTAAAGATCTTGGTGCCCCATTTACGGTATGCACTTTCATCTAGATAGATTGTATTGATATGTACATTTAAAATAAACAATAAATTTTTTAATGTAATGATTTACATATGATATGTTTTTTCAATTTTGTAGGGTGCTTCATGTAGCACTGAGGCGGGTACTTCTTCACGTGACCCATGGACCACTGAGGCTCAGCCTCATATACCACTAGTATGTTTTTCATCCATTAATTTGAAGTGTTTACATGCTTACTAATTTAAGTACAACTTTGATTCATGTTCGTTATTTTTTGCAATTGTAGGCTTCTGTATCGTTTGATGGCACATCACATGTATGCCTTCGACCATCAGTTAATTTCCTTGCATCACATGTATGCTTTTTTGTGATAATCTTGTAGTCTATATATATATATACTTTATAATTTATGTATATATACAAGTTTGATTCATGCTTTATATATGTTGTTCAGGTCCACACCACTACCAATATTGGTACGGCTATGGGGTTGAGCCAGATGCAACCATCGACATTATCATTTGAGGCACGATGATTACAAAAATAATTTCTAATTTGTTTATACTGTGTACCTGGATTTTATATGGATTATCAAAATTGATATACAATGTTTTTTTTTGCAGGACTTGGCTACGACCACTTTTCTTGTTCATGATAGTGGACCTCCACGTATCAGTGAGGGCATTGTCGAGCATAGTCGTATGGTAATTTATTTAAAAAATTTTAATATTTAATTACTTTATAAGTGAATTATGCAAGTAACTTCTTCTCATGTAAAATCTTTTAATAATGCACAGGAGGGTGCAAACACTGATATTGCACAGACACAGGATGGTGCATCTCAGGACCACGTGCAGCGGGATGATTCATCTCAGCCACCTTCACATGGAGTGAAGAGGACTGCAAATGAGATGCACGCGAGTTCTTAGATTGTATATTTTAGATCATGTCATGTTATTGTATTGTGGACTTTTTATGATGACACTTGTTATGTTATCCCGGGACTTGTTATTATGTGATTATATATAGGACTTGTTGTTATGTGTTATGTGATTATATATAGGACTTTTTATTATGTCATTTCCTTGCTATTATGATATCAAATCGTATTATGTGATTTGGCGCACTCTAGTGATTATATATGTGATACATTGTTTTGTTATTATGTTATTTGGACTTGTTTTAATGTCATTTCCTTATTAAATTATTATTTCAAAACTTGTTATTATAGTGCAACAATTTATAATTCAATGTGCACAAAATAACATTAAGAATAAGATAACTAATACAATGTTGTTTATGAAACCAAAATTGTATCAAATGTAAACAAATACAATGTTAAAGGGACCAAGAAAAACAATTATCATGATTAAATATAAAAGAATTCACACAAGTGACACAAACTTACATGCATATAAATTTGATTCAACCCAATGTACCATCTGCATCCTCTCTCTTCTGCAATGCGTCTATGATTGCCTCATACTCTTCTACTGAAAGTGTCCACAATACCTTATTAGCAGGTCTACCTTTGTATCTTTCTAATTTGATGTTTGTTGCCACCACCAAATGAGAATAGTGTATAATCTTCTTTTCTGATTGGTAGTCTTCATACGCTGGTAAGCCATTCCTTCTTGTTAAGTATTTGCGTAGCCATGTACCAACCACCACAACAGACCCAACTGGATATTGAAAACCATCATCATCTACTTGATCACATATCAACTTTTTCTTAGGTTCTACACATCTAGCTAGCCAATACTCAACCTGCTCATCATTATCCTCAGGTGCAACAACAGCATACACATGTCCTATAAAACAAATTTAAGTACAATGTGTAGAAATAAAACTTGTTAGAATTTATAATTCAAATATGTAATCATAAATTATATGACAATACATAAAAATATATAGTTTAAAGTTATAAACAATAAATTGAATTAAATTACCAGGTTGTATGAGGTCTGAAACACGATTATAATCTTCTGATGCAAATGCATGATCGGGGTCTTCAATTCTTCTAACATCTTCATATTGTGTCTCAGTAGGTGTTAAGGATTTGTGTTGCCATTCTTCGACCCATTCCACATTCTCGCATTCTTCCCATTCACCTGCAACACAAAATTGACAAAAACATGCAAGCTCTCTAGTCCATATAGTCCAAGTGTTAGAATTAGAACTCTTAAATGAATGCCATGTAGCTGACCCATTTATTGTATCACAATCATATCTTGGAAGGATATTCTCCTCTTTAACTAGCCAGAAGAAACGTCTAATTGTAGAGTTCTGACTTGATCCTATAGATAAATTTGCACTACACCAATCCACAATTGCACTTGCATTTTTAAATTTAGCCTTTTCCTCGAATTTGAGTTGCTCTCTATAAAGGGCTCTCTTAACACATGCACCAGCACCGTCATGTTCTCCTTTCCCGTGTCCAGCCTCAAAAAAACTCCAAATGTGTTTGATATTAGTTTTTTTATGAATCCTACTCAACCAATAAAACATTCTAGCATTCTTGAATTGCCCTGTGCAATTATCAAACCATATTAGATGTTGTGTCATCTGAATTTCTCTCTCCCTCAAATTCTAAAAAAAGGTCTTGAAGTAAAACTGGACAAACTCAGATGAGTGTAATTTATTATCACTCATATAGAAATGGTACTCTCTCAAAATTTTGCGATCCTCTTATGTACTATCTGGTGCATGCCTATAGACAATATGGACAAAAATTGATACCTACACTGAATTGTAGTATTGTGATTGTACCTCATCTTGTGGTGCAAGCGTGTAGTTCTCTGCAAAGTCAACAATCGAAAGTATACTACCAACAGGAAATGTATCCTTACATATTCGAAACTGACCATCGAACCATCTAGCATTTTGAGTGTGTTTAACATATTTAGGTATGATGTTACTCTTGAATTCATTCATAAATGCATGAACACTAACTTTTTCAGTGATTAGATCGCATCGTTTTCCAACCTTTCCATCCTTTAGTGGATACTCAATAGTTTTAAATCTTTTAACATCAATTAATTGTTGTCCAAAATCATTTGAAAGATTTTCATGCAAACATTCATCCAACAATGCAAGATTGCCACATATATCACATACACCAGAAACACATGCATTGAAAAGGAAATTTTGTTCATTTAGTGGGTTGCAAAACAAACTTGAAATAAACTCCTTTATAGTTTCAGGAGGTATATTTATACCATATTCTTGGAACATTCCATTACTATGCATGGTAACACGTATATATCGAAATACATCATAATGGTAGCGAAATTGAACATGAGTTTTGCAACAACATGTGACTCTTTCCTTGTTAATTCGAACATACCAAGGTTTACACTTTTCAAAAGACCTTTGACAAATGCTAATAGTCAACACTTTATCATCCAAATTTTTTTTATACAATTCAGTTTGAGTCATGTCCAATAGGTGTTTTGGATGTGGATCACAAATTTTTGACCCAACTCTTAATTTAAGAACATCTCTAACATTAGGTGATACTCTCGTATTATCGTGCCAGAATTTTTCGATCAAATTTTTGACTTCACCAGTAAGTTTCATATCAGACCTTGGTAGTCTACCACTAAAAGTCCACAATTTGTTTGCCGGATCACTTTCAAAATTAACTCTTCTTTTTACAGCTCTTGACAAAGTTTTGCGATGAATATTAAGATATCCACTTATGTTACTCATCATTCTTTTATTAAAAGTTGTTTGGCTTACTAAAGCTGTTGTTATTGCCCGTCGTGCCGCATTTTTATCTTTAGAACGACTTTTCTTTCCAATTGTATCAAAGGCGCTAGCAACAGTCGATACAACTTGTTTTAAAGACTCCTCCTTCTTCTTGGGTTTGACATAAAAGCCTAACTTCTTCATCACTTTTCGCATTTTAGTCATTTTAATTAGTTGTACCATTAATTGACATTGAAACCCAAATTTCTTATTGTAAAAAAATGTCTAAACAATCTATTTGCATGTGTCCTAATCTGTCTCCATGAAACCAAGCCAGGAAGGTTGTTTAGTACATCACTTTTAATTTCAAAATTTTCATTCATTTGATTATCATTCAAACACGTTTCATTTTCAATTGGTGTTTCCATGCCTACATACACATTATTGGTTTTAGTTGCAGGTGGATTTTCAATTTCATTTGGAGTTTCAAATTTGGTTTCAATTTCAGTTTCAAGTTGAGATCTAGTTTCAGTTGGGGTTTCAATTTGGATTTCAATTTCACTTTCAACTTGACTTCTTATTTCATTTGGGGTTTGATTTTCAATTAGAGTTTCATTTAATAAGTAACCCGCTTCTACTAAATCACCAATTTCTTCATGAGAAAAAACATAGGGCTATGGAGATATACCTATATCCAATAATGGATTAGAAGATGCACCTGAATTAAATGGTTCTATTGTGTTTCCTTCGTCAGCATTTATGGTCTCATTGATGTTCTCCTCTTCTAAAATGATTGTGGAACTTGAAGCTCCTTGTCTCATTCTTGATCTTCTCTCTCGTTGACGCATTGCCTCCTCCCTATTTGCTGCAATCTCCTCAGTTGTCAGAACCTTCCTTTGCCTCTTCCTGCGTTGATTTGATCCCATGGCTACACCAAAATTTGAATTCGAATCAATCTCCTTACCAAATCGACAATAAGACAAACAAAGAGAATGATTAATCAAAACATTCTCTTTGCAGATCATACCTGTCAGCCAATGATTGAAAAATCATTCAATCATTGGGATTTGTGCTTGTGGGCCAAATTCTGGCCCAACGGATCTTTTCAGAAACGGGTGCCCGTTTTTTAAAACGAGCGCCCGTTTCGCTTTCAACGATACAGAGCGAAACGGGTACAGAACGAAACGGGCGCTCGTTTTTTAAAATTAGAGGCGGGAAACATTCCTTAGATTTGTTTTTTGCTTCGGGATAGGCTTGGTCTCATCAAGCCTATGCTTGGACCTCCAAAAAAATGACTAAGGTAAATCGACATCAGATTTCTACCCTGGCCTAATTTTTTGAGGGCCTTTCTGATTGAATTTTTTGACGAAACAAAAACCCATTAGAGTTTTCAGCGTCCTGAATTCAGAAATGTAAATTTTATAGTGATAAGATTACTTTTATTATTTTTGTATTATTTATTAATCAAAAGTGGAACCTAAACCTAAAATACCAAGGTTCACTAAAACTTTAATAACTTTTTGGTTTTTAGGATTTTAGAAAAATAAATTATATGGCATCAATCTACATACAATTCTTTTGAATATTAAAAAAAAAATGGAAAAATATAAAATTTTCATCAAATTATGGTGGTTGCACACCCGATGTTTTGAAAATATACTTATAGTCAGTTAAAAATTAATAAAAAAAAAATATATTCAATAAAAAACTAAGCAAAAAATATTCCATCAACATTTGGTGTCTTAGGTATCATTTCCCAGAAGGATCTGCAAAAATTCATTTATTTGCATCAAAAAAGGGTGGTCGTACACATGCGTGGTATGGTCCTAAAATAGGCATTTTGAAAAAATGGTTTTTAAACATGCCTACTAAAAAGGGATTTCTACCATGTGAGTATTAAAATAAATTACATATTTGAAAAGTAGACTCTGAGCACTACATTTTCTATTACTGAAGTTTTTTGAGATTCAATCTCTAAGTGCATCAAATTTTGACATCAATCGACATAAAATTTGAAAAACAGAGAAAACACTTTCACTTTTTGCCCAAAAGTGGGACTCAACTTCTTCCAGCCACCCATTGTTTATAGTAAAAAATTTGTCCACATAAAGTTCATGATCTAATTTATTTTTCAAACAAAAATACAAGAAAAAATGTTCTAAAAAATACAACTGAGTAACATAAGTAACAATAACCAATACAAATGATTAAGGACAGTACGATGGATCTCAAGTGGGAGAGATAGATGTTTATGGATGTTGGGAAAGGGGGTTCAATGCCTTCTTATGAGAAATTTGTAGATCCCTGGGCATAAGGTCTCATGGTTTTCCGAAGAAGGTATCATGACAACACTTGGAAAGCGAAAATGAACTTCAAAATATGATTTATGTATCATTAACCAGTGAGTGTTGATCAAATGGTATATGAGATCTCTTAGAAGCTTAAATGATTCACAACCCCTCCTCCAAATAGAGGCCAGGATCGAGCTCCATAAAGACTTCTCACTCCAATCTTTTCATATAAAATTATGTTGTTCCTTGTAAAATCGATGAAAATGCTCTCATGTGCTCAACTTAACATTTTCAGAGGCATCATTTACTTCAACAATCATATGAGAACTGTCTCTTTTTTATGCAAGTGATGAAGAGAGGGAGATGACTACCAATTTTTTTTATCGTGAGATTTACATGTGGCAAATCCCTGTGGTGGGATTTTGTTACACATAAATATGTATTCTCAACCCATATGGCTTGACAAGTATCAAACCTGTAGGATATGCACTTCCATTATTCACAACGCATTACCAATTACTTGAAGTAAGCACTAAAAGTCAAGGTCACAATCACCACAGGATGGATACTTTAATCGTTCATAGTCCATTTGAGAGTTCAAAGCTCATATTGCAGTCATAGATTTCTATAATGTGCAAGTTGAAAGGGTGGCTACAGAGTTAGCTCGTAATCAAGAATTGTATTCATTTTTGTTCGCCACTTTATTCATGCATATACAACATCACATGAAAAAAAAACATCTTTCAGCTTTAGGAGGAAACTCGAACCCCTACTTGAGCAACTACTCCTATTTCATGCAAGCTAGCTGCACATAACCAATTGCTCTTACAAAAGACAAGCTTTGTCAACTCTCATATGACTCTGCCTTATGGGGTTCGAATTCAACTTCTACATCTTAGGGTTTTTCTGCAGCAAGGTGAACAGCATCCATTAGTTCAATGTCTCTTCATTTGCTCAACATTGATCTTCCAAAAATTTCGCTTCATTCGGTTGAGGCTTTTTCAAATCTATTTTTCTTAGTGTGTAAAAGCAACCACAATCATGTCTACAACTCTGCTTTCACTATTATCATCAAGGGAAAACAAGGAAATCCCTAGAAAGTTATCAAGATCCTATTCTAAACATATCTTCATAACTTATTTGATTTAGACTCAACAAAAATATCCACAAGAACACTTTCCATCTTTGAAATGATAGTAGTGATTGTTATCCCTTAGAATTATTTCCCTAAATATTATCTTGGAGATGAACTTAACCAACAATGTGACAATCTCCACATATGTGAAGGTTTTTGGTTACTCGGATAATTGTATTTGGGTGTGTATTCATAAACCCAAATGCAATTGCTAAGAATTAGTTCTTTTGCTCTTTCTCAACATCACTCAGGACAAAGCTTAGGTCGGGAACATATCATAATGCCTTCATTTGCATGGATAATACCTCTAACATCTCATACATTTTCTCTGTTTGAGGATGAGACTTATCTCCTATTAGGAAAGTATACCTGAAGTGGATTCTTCCTTGCCTGCAAATGTTGCAGACACAATGAAGTCATTCACAAATTTGCATAAATAAGAAAGCTTGTCAAATCATTTTAATGCATAGATTTATTGGGTCACCCCTGGGGGGATGCGTATACAGCTGGCAAGAATAATTTAATGCAAAGATAGTATTCGGAGACGTCATTGTCAAATTGAAGGTACGTCATCACCGAACAAAAAAACTCATCGGGAAACATAACCGACAGGAAATTTCATGGGATACTGACAATTTACTGAGCTAAAAAGCCCATACTAAGAGCCTATTGGCTCAATTAACTGATATTAGCATTGTAATTATTTGCACTTATTTTATATTTTCATAAATTTTTAGAAATTAAGTTGCTTTTATCTTAGATATTTAAGTTCTTGGATTCAAAATCTTGATTCTGTAGAAATCCTTCTTGTTAGTAATGAAATGAGTCTACATCAATTTTTCTTAAGGTAAGACTTAAATATAAGTTATGTTTGATAGTTTCAAATTGAATGGAATTTGAAACACATTGTAATGGTTGTAATGCATACATACTTACTATATTTGTAAAATAGTGATAGTAAAAAACAAAGGGAAAGAATGCAAGTCTACACAAGTAAAATGGGGAAAAAATAACAAATGTATCAATTGTGTAGTGAAATGAGCCTTAAACAAAATGAATTATACATGGATGGATAGATTTTTTGTGATTTTGGTTCAAATTTGAGGGGAAGGGTGTATTAAATCATAGTTATTCGAGATCAGAAATAAATTGTACCACATATCTACCATGTCAAATGATTTTTACTCTATTAGTTGCGTTGTATGATAAATATAATGAGATCTATTCACAAGTAATATATATATAATATATTTATATTGAGACAATGAAAAATATAATAAAACATATTTAAACATAACCAACAATACATGACAGTAGAAAAATTAAAAAAACAACACTAAACTAACATACACGAATATAAAATAATGAAATATATTAGTAGTACCATAGAATGAGTTCAAAACAAGTTGAAATAAGTCATGCTTAGGTGAATATATTTGAGTATTTGGAATAAAAAAATAATTGTAGTACATATTAACCATATAAAATAATTTTTACCTTATTAATTGTAATAGACGACGATTAAGATAATACAAATTGAAAGTGTAAGTACTAAATGTAACATTTTAAAATGTGTTGTACTTAAATTTATGGTGGAGAATTATGTGAAATTTGTTATGCCTAGAGGCATTCCCTACAACCACATCAACATAGAATAAAAAAAAGAATATTTTGGAGGAAACAAAATGAAATGATTAGCATTTTGATAGTTACATATTTCTACAAATTAGAAATTGGATGGTCATAGATATCAAACGTATGAAATTTTAGGAATTTTGGGATTTGCCTATTTCAAAGCAGTAGATGCATTTCAAACGCATGAAAGTTACCTTAAAGAAGAGTTGTTACTCTTCTTATTTTATGTCGGTGTTTGAGCTGCTTATATCCTTAGGTAAGGGCACCAAGATGGTGAAAAAAAAGGAGGTATAAGAGGCCACTTTTTTTTTTTAATCAGCTAAACTTGAACTTGGAGGAGCAATGGGACACTCGTCCACTCAAAATTTGAAGATATCCAAATAACAAAGATTGTAGTACTCTGAATCTAGTTTCCAAACTACTAAAGTTTTTTCAAATTGAATAAGATTAAGGGGGTCAAATATTTCATGCACACAAAAGTGTTCCTAATTTTCACAACAAACATAACATAGTGTCTGACGTGTGCATAAAAAAAGTTATTGTTGCATTTAGTATTTTGAAAAACCCTTTGGTAGAAAGATAGCTAAGAGTGAGCACTAGAAGTTGTGTATTTTTTGTAATTTGTTGTTGAGTATTTTTTTTTATAATTTTTCAAAGTGGATGCATGCTGAAAATCAGGTACCCATTCCTATGTTTCACATAACTTGCACCTAAATAATCAAAGATTCATTTTTTTAGAAGTGTAAAGAATGAAGTGTAGATCAATAATATATTTTGTTTCAAATTTGGACAAGTAGTTCAAAAGCTATTAAAAAAATGGTACACATTTATCTCTGAGAACTCTGGACACATTAGTAAAAAGAAATTCAAGATTAATATGTTAATGTTGTTCAATTTTTAAAAAAATTATATGTTTAGAAAGCTCAATAGACGTATGAAATTATGGTGACAATTTTACAAATACTCACATGATGACATGTAAACCTAATGATGAGGAAGTTGAGAAATTAGATTTAAAGAAGAAAACACATAAAAAGGAGGCAAATGAAACCCTCAATCCTCAGCCTTACTATCCAAGGCTAATTAAAAGTTGTAACCTGATTGGGCTTTTATATTTTACATAACCCAATTGGGCTTTTTATTTTTTCAATAACTTGATCCGGTTTTTATTTGTTTAGAAACCCAATTAGGCTTTTTATTCAATAAAAACCTGATCGGGTTATGTCTTTTTATATTCATATACGTTAACACAAATATATTCATATATAGTTTCATATATGTAGACATATATATATATATATATATATATATATCCCCCCTCTCCCTTCCCCTCTCTCTCTCTTTCGTGCTCTCTCTCTCATACACACTCTCTCACTCTATCTCCCCCTCTCTTTCTGTTTCACAACCCCTCTCTCTTGATATCTCTCTCTCAACCCCTCTTCTCTCTCTCTCTCTCTACCCCCTCCCTATCCCTCTCCCCTAAGCTCTCTCTCTCAACCTTAGTCTCTGTCTTAGCCTCCCTTTCTCAGCCTCTCTCTTTCTCTCTATCTCCCCCCTCCCCCTTTCCCTCCCCCTCTCCCTGTCTCTTTCTCTCCTCAACCCCTCTCTCTCTTCCTTCCCCTCCCTATCCCTTTCTTCTAAGATCTCCCCCTCCCTCTCTCTCTCTCTCTCAACCTTAGTTTCTTTCTATCTCTCTCCCTTCCCCCTATGTCCCCTTTCTCTCCCTTCCCCCTCTCTATCTCTATCTATAGTGTCAAAACACTGATCGGGTTTTGGTCACTATAGACTCTCCCTTTCTCTCTTTGTCTATAGTGTCAAAAATCTAATCAGATTTTGGTCACTGTAGACTCTACCTTTCTCTCTTTGTCTATAGTGTCAAAACCTTGATCAAGTTCTGGTCACTATAGATGTTACAACGCTCTCCCTTCATCTATAGTGTCAAAACTCAGACCGGGTTTTGGTCACTATAAAATCATGTTTATAGTGTCAAGACCGCAATTGGGTTTTTGTCACTATAGTTGTTGCAACACTCTCCCTCTCTCTCTTTGCCTATAGTGTCAATACCTAGATTGAGTTTTTGTCAATATAGGTGGTTTCATAATAGCCAAAAAAACACAATTTCTGGTGAAGGACCCACTGTAAGTGTGTCTTCACCCATGACATTCTCAGACAATGTATGATTAGTTTTTTTTTATATGATTTCAAATGATTGAAATGCATAATTAGTTTGATTTTTCAATGTTTTTTTTGTTTCTTTTATGCTTTTGATTGTCAAATTCAATGATTTTCATAGTTTTATGAAATGTTATGTTTGTTTAATTTGTATAATATTTACTAACATATATGATGTTATTTAGAATATTTTATATTCACGATGGGAAGGAATAAGAAAGGAACCATTGAATCACAAGAGGCTGCAAAGGAAAGGCAGAGGGAGCGCATGAAAAGACTACATGAAATGAGAAAATTGGGAGAAGGTATGCCATCTACACCAACTCAATTACATGGACCGAATGAATCGAATCCAACCAAGAACAAGTGCTAATCAATGATCAAACAAATGTACTTAATGCAAGCCACCATGCAACAATATTGACACCTCCTAGAATTATTCGTAGGAAACCAAAGTATATAATTGACATTGATGAAAATATTTTGAAGCCAATGCCTGATAAAAATTTTGAATGCACTTGTCGAAGAATGGCTAATAGAGTATGGAAAAATTATTTTGAGAGCTTAAATCAAACTAGAAGATTCAAATTAATTGTTGAAATGATAAAAAAAATTTGAATTTTAGAGAGAATGAAAATTATTGGCTTAAGATCATCTGAAAAATAATAGTGAAAAAACTATAGTAAGAAATCTATTTGATGCATATCAAGCAATTGGTTCAACATCACGCTCTAAAGATGCAAATGTTATTCGGCGTGTTCTTATGTCAACCATAATGAGAAAACAAACTAAAAAGTCTCATTTAATAAGAAAAACAAGTAAGTCATTAAAGATAAGTAGAACAAAACTACACCTTGCCTTTGGGAGGCATGAAAAATTAAGGATCTTAACAATAATTCTCTTTGGGCACTTTTGGGTAGACTTCCATGAAAAGACAAGGTTGTTGTTGATGCATTAAGACAATTAGTCAAACATTTTTTTAAATGACAAAACCCTTTTATATTAAGATAAATCATGCACGCACTACATGTTGTAGAATGCATATTAAATTTTCCATACATTATGATATATATCGTCATATATGTTTTTGATAAATAAAGAAGCATTAACTAGGGCACTGACCCTTTACAAAGCCAACTGGCTAACGAAATTAAATAGACCAAGCAGGGGTGTAAATCCCAAACAAACAAAGTTAGACAAGCCAAACAAACACACCTGTCAAACCATCAACAACCCAACCCAACTCAAGAGTGGGGAGAATCCACAACTTGATGAAGGGGAGGCTGGGGAAGGGGGGTAGATTTTCCCTTCCGCCATCTAGCATTTTGAGTGTGTTTAACATATTTAGGTATGATGTTACTCTTGAATTCATTCATAAATGCATGAACACTAACTTTTTCAGTGATTAGATCGCATCGTTTTCCAACCTTTCCATCCTTCAGTGGATACTCAATAGTTTTAAATCTTTTAACATCAATTAATTGTTGTCCAAAATCATTTGAAAGATTTTCATGCAAACATTCATCCAACAATGCAAGATTGCCACATATATCACATACACCAGAAACACATGCATTGAAAAGGAAATTTTGTTCATTTAGTGGGTTGCAAAACAAACTTGAAATAAACTCCTTTATAGTTTCAGGAGGTATATTTATACCATATTCTTGGAACATTCCATTACTATGCATGGTAACACGTATATATCGAAATACATCATAATGGTAGCGAAATTGAACATGAGTTTTGCAACAACATGTGACTCTTTCCTTGTTAATTCGAACATACCAAGGTTTACACTTTTCAAAAGACCTTTGACAAATGCTAATAGTCAACACTTTATCATCCAAAATTTTTTTATACAATTCAGTTTGAGTCATGTCCAATAGGTGTTTTGGATGTGGATCACAAATTTTTGACCCAACTCTTAATTTAAGAACATCTCTAACATTAGGTGATACTCTCATATTATCGTGCCAGAATTTTTCGATCAAATTTTTGACTTCACCAGTAAGTTTCATATCAGACCTTGGTAGTCTACCACTAAAAGTCCACAATTTGTTTGCCGGATCACTTTCAAAATTAACTCTTCTTTTTACAGCTCTTGATAAAGTTTTGCGATGAATATTAAGATATCCACTTATGTTACTCATCATTCTTTTATTAAAAGTTGTTTGGCTTACTAAAGCTGTTGTTATTGCCCGTCGTGCCGCATTTTTATCTTTAGAACGACTTTTCTTTCCAATTGTATCAAAGGTGCTAGCAACAGTCGATACAACTTGTTTTAAAGACTCCTCCTTCTTCTTGGGTTTGACATAAAAGCCTAACTTCTTCATCACTTTTCGCATTTTAGTCATTTTAATTAGTTGTACCATTAATTGACATTGAAACCCAAATTTCTTATTGTAAAAAAATGTCTAAACAATCTATTTGCATGTGTCCTAATCTGTCTCCATGAAACCAAGCCAGGAAGGTTGTTTAGTACATCACTTTTAATTTCAAAATTTTCATTCATTTGATTATCATTCAAACACGTTTCATTTTCAATTGGTGTTTCCATGCCTACATACACATTATTGGTTTTAGTTGCAGGTGGATTTTCAATTTCACTTGGAGTTTCAAATTTGGTTTCAATTTCAGTTTCAAGTTGAGATCTAGTTTCAGTTGGGGTTTCAATTTGGATTTCAATTTCACTTTCAACTTGACTTCTTATTTCATTTGGGGTTTGATTTTCAATTAGAATTTCATTTAATAAGTACCCTGCTTCTACTAAATCACCAATTTCTTCATGAGAAAAAACATAGGGCTGTGGAGACATACCTATATCCAATAATGGATTAGAAGATGCACCTGAATTAAATGGTTCTATTGTGTTTCCTTTGTCAGCATTTATGGTCTCATTGATGTTCTCCTCTTCTAAAATGATTGTGGAACTTGAAGCTCCTTGTCTCATTCTTGATCTTCTCTCTCGTTGACGCATTGCCTCCTCCCTATTTGCTGCAATCTCCTCAGTTGTCAGAACCTTCCTTTGCCTCTTCCTGCGTTGATTTGATCCCATGGCTACACCAAAATTTGAATTCGAATCAATCTCCTTACCAAATCGACAATAAGACAAACAAAGAGAATGATTAATCAAAACATTCTCTTTGCAGATCATACCTGTCAGCCAATGATTGAAAAATCATTCAATCATTGGGATTTGTGCTTGTGGGCCAGATTCTGGCCCAACGGATCTTTTCAGAAACGGGTGCCCGTTTTTTAAAACGAGCGCCTGTTTCGCTTTCAACGGTACAGAGCGAAACAGGTACAGAGCGAAACGGGCGCCCGTTTTTTAAAATTAGGGGCGGGAAACATTCCTTAGATTTGTTTTTTGCTTCGGGATAGGCTTGGTCTCATCAAGCCTATGCTTGGACCTCCAAAAAAATGACTAAGGTAAATCGACATCAGATTTCTACCTTGGCCTAATTTTTTGAGGGCCTTTCTGATTGAATTTTTTGACGAAACAAAAACCCATTAGAGTTTTCAGCGTCCCGAATTCAGAAATGTAAATTTTATAGTGATAAGATTACTTTTATTATTTTTGTATTATTTATTAATCAAAAGTGGAACCTAAACCTAAAATACCAAGGTTCACTAAAACTTTAATAACTTTTTGGTTTTTAGGATTTTAGAAAAATAAATTATATGGCATCAATCTACATACAATTCTTTTGAATATTAAAAAAAAAATGGAAAAATATGAAATTTTCATCAAATTATGGTGGTTGCACACCCGATGTTTTGAAAATATACTTATAGTCAGTTAAAAATTAATAAAAAAAAAATATATTCAATAAAAAAATAAGCAAAAAATATTCCATCAACATTTGGTGTCTTAGGTATCATTTCCCAGAAGGATCTGCAAAAATTCATTTATTTGCATCAAAAAAGGGTGGTCGTACACATGCGTGGTATGGTCCTAAAATAGGCATTTTGAAAAAATGGTTTTTAAACATGCCTACTAAAAAGGGATTTCTACCATGTGAGTATTAAAATAAATTACATATTTGAAAAGTAGACTCTGAGCACTACATTTTCTATTACTGAAGTTTTTTGAGATTCAATCTCTAAGTGCATCAAATTTTGACATCAATCGACATAAAATTTGAAAAACAGAGAAAACACTTTCACTTTTTGCCCAAAAGTGGGACTCAACTTCTTGCAGCCACCCATTGTTTATAGTAAGAAATTTGTCCACATAAAGTTCATGATCTAATTTATTTTTCAAACAAAAATACAAGAAAAAATGTTCTAAAAAATACAACTGAGTAACATAAGTAACAATAACCAATACAAATGATTAAGGACAATACGATGGATCTCAAGTGGGAGAGATAGATGTTTATGGATGTTGGGAAAGGGGGTTCAATGCCTTCTTATGAGAAATTTGTAGGTCCCTGGGCATAAGGTCTCATGGTTTTCCGAAGACGGTATCATGACGACACTTGGAAAGCGAAAATGAACTTCAAAATATGATTTATGTATCATTAACCAGTGAGTGTTGATCAAATGGTATATGAGATCTCTTAGAAGCTTAAATGATTCACAACCCCTCCTCCAAATAGAGGCCAGGATCTCACTCCATAAAGACTTCTCACTCCAATCTTTTCATATAAAATTATGTTGTTCCTTGTAAAATCGATGAAAATGCTCTCATGTGCTCAACTTAACATTTTCAGAGGCATCATTTACTTCAACAATCATATGAGAACTGTCTCTTTTTTATGCAAGTGATGAAGAGAGGGAGATGACTACCAATTTTTTTTATCGTGAGATTTACATGTGGCAAATCCCTGTGGTGGGATTTTGTTACACATAAATATGTATTCTCAACCCATATGGCTTGACAAGTATCAAACCTGTAGGATATGCACTTCCATTATTCACAACGCATTACCAATTACTTGAAGTAAGCACTAAAAGTCAAGGTCACAATCACCACAGGATGGATACTTTAATCGTTCATAGTCCATTTGAGAGTTCAAAGCTCATATTGCAGTCATAGATTTCTATAATGTGCAAGTTGAAAGGGTGGCTACAGAGTTAGCTCGTAATCAAGAATTGTATTCATTTTTGTTCGCCACTTTATTCATGCATATACAACATCACATGAAAAAAAAACATCTTTCAGCTTTAGGAGGAAACTCGAACCCCTACTTGAGCAACTACTCCTATTTCATGCAAGCTAGCTGCACATAACCAATTGCTCTTACAAAAGACAAGCTTTGTCAACTCTCATATGACTCTACCTTATGGGGTTCGAATTCAACTTCTACATCTTAGGGTTTTTCTGCAGCAAGGTGAACAACATCCATTAGTTCAATGTCTCTTCATTTGCTCAACATTGATCTTCCAAAAATTTCGCTTCATTCGGTTGAGACTTTTTCAAATCTATTTTTCTTAGTGTGTAAAAGCAACCACAATCATGTCTACAACTCTGCTTTCACTATTACCATCAAGGGAAAACAAGGAAATCCCTAGAAAGTTATCAAGATCCTATTCTAAACATATCTTCATAACTTATTTGATTTAGACTCAACAAAAATATTCACAAGAACACTTTCCATCTTTGAAATGATGGTAGTGATTGTTATCCCTTAGAATTATTTCCCTGAATATTATCTTGGAGATGAACTTAACCAACAATGTGACAATCTCCACATATGTGAAGGTTTTTGGTTACTCGGATAATTGTATTTGGGTGTGTATTCATAAACCCAAATGCAATTGCTAAGAATTAGTTCTTTTGCTCTTTCTCAACATCACTCAGGACAAAGCTTAGGTCGGGAACATATCATAATGCCTTCATTTGCATGGATAATACCTCTAACATCTCATACATTTTCTCTGTTTGAGGATGAGACTTATCTCCTATTAGGAAAGTATACCTGAAGTGGATTCTTCCTTGCCTGCAAATGTTGCAGACACAATGAAGTCATTCACAAATTTGCATAAATAAGAAAGCTTGTCAAATCATTTTAATGCATAGATTTATTGGGTCACCCCTGGGGGGATGCGTATACAGCTGGCAAGAATAATTTAATGCAAAGATAGTATTCGGAGACGTCATTGTCAAATTGAAGGTACGTCATCACCGAACAAAAAAACTCATCGGGAAACATAACCGACAGGAAATTTCATGGGATACTGACAATTTACTGAGCTAAAAAGCCCATACTAAGAGCCTATTGGCTCAATTAACTGATATTAGCATTGTAATTATTTGCACTTATTTTATATTTTCATAAATTTTTAGAAATTAAGTTTGCTTTTATCTTAGATATTTAAGTTCTTGGATTCAAAATCTTGATTCTGTAGAAATCCTTCTTGTTAGTAATGAAATGAGTCTACATCAATTTTTCTTAAGGTAAGACTTAAATATAAGTTATGTTTGATAGTTTCAAATTGAATGGAATTTGAAACACATTGTAATGGTTGTAATGCATACATACTTACTATATTTGTAAAATAGTGATAGTAAAAAACAAAGGGAAAGAATGCAAGTCTACACAAGTAAAATGGGGGAAAAATAACAAATGTATCAATTGTGTAGTGAAATGAGCCTTAAACAAAATGAATTATACATGGATGGATACATTTTTTGTGATTTTGGTTCAAATTTGAGGGGAAGGGTGTATTAAATCATAGTTATTCGAGATCAGAAATAAATTGTACCACATATCTACCATGTCAAATGATTTTTACTCTATTAGTTGCGTTGTATGATAAATATAATGAGATCTATTCACAAGTAATATATATATATAATATATTTATATTGAGACAATGAAAAATATAATAAAACATATTTAAACATAACCAACAATACATGACAGTAGAAAAATTAAAAAAACAACACTAAACTAACATACACGAATATAAAATAATGAAATATATTAGTAGTACCATAGAATGAGTTCAAAACAAGTTGAAATAAGTCATGCTTAGGTGAATATATTTGAGTATTTGGAATAAAAAAATAATTGTAGTACATATTAACCATATAAAATAATTTTTACCTTATTAATTGTAATAGACGACGATTAAGATAATACAAATTGAAAGTGTAAGTACTAAATGTAACATTTTAAAATGTGTTGTACTTAAATTTATGGTGGAGAATTATGTGAAATTTGTTATGCCTAGAGGCATTCCCTACAACCACATCAACATAGAATTAAAAAAAGAATATTTTGGAGGAAACAAAACGAAATGATTAGCATTTTGATAGTTACATATTTCTACAAATTAGAAATTGGATGGTCATAGATATCAAACATATGAAATTTTAGGAATTTTGGGATTTGCCTATTTCAAAGCAGTAGATGCATTTCAAACGCATGAAAGTTACCTTAAAGAAGAGTTGTTACTCTTCTTATTTTATGTCGGTGTTTGAGCTGCTTATATCCTTAGGTAAGGGCACCAAGATGGTGAAAAAAAAGGAGGTATAAGAGGCCAATTTTTTTTTTTTAATCAGCTAAACTTGAACTTGGAGGAGCAATGGGACACTCGTCCACTCAAAATTTGAAGATATCCAAATAACAAAGATTGTAGTACTCTGAATCTAGTTTCCAAACTACTAAAGTTTTTTCAAATTGAATAAGATTAAGGGGGTCAAATCTTTCATGCACACAAAAGTGTTCCTAATTTTCACAACAAACATAACATAGTGTCTGACGTGTGCATAAAAAAAGTTATTGTTGCATTTAGTATTTTGAAAAACCCTTTGGTAGAAAGATAGCTAAGAGTGAGCACTAGAAGTTGTGTATTTTTTGTAATTTGTTATTGAGTATTTTTTTTTTATAATTTTTCAAAGTGGATGCATCTTGAAAATCAGGTACCCATTCCTATGTTTCACATAACTTGCACCTAAATAATCAAAGATTCATTTTTTTAGAAGTGTAAAGAATGAAGTGTAGAACAATAATATATTTTGTTTCAAATTTGGACAAGTAGTTCAAAAGCTATTAAAAAAATGGTACACATTTATCTCTGAGAACTCTGGACACATTAGTAAAAAGAAATTCAAGATTAATATGTTAATGTTGTTCAATTTTTTTAAAAATTATATGTTTAGAAAGCTCAATAGACGTATGAAATTATGGTGACAATTTTACAAATACTCACATGATGACATGTAAACCTAATGATGAGGAAGTTGAGAAATTAGATTTAAAGAAGAAAACACATAAAAAGGAGGCAAATGAAACCCTCAATCCTCAACCTTACTATCCAAGGCTAATTAAAAGTTGTAACCTGATTGGGCTTTTATATTTTACATAACCCAATTGGGCTTTTTATTTTTTCAATAACCTGATCCGGTTTTTATTTGTTTAGAAACCCAATTAGGCTTTTTATTCAATAAAAACCTGATCGGGTTATGTCTTTTTATATTCATATACGTTAACACAAATATATTCATATATAGTTTCATATATGTAGACATACATATATATATATATATATATATATATATATATATATATATATATATATATATATATATATCCCCCCTCTCCCTTCCCCTCTCTCTCTCTTTCGTGCTCTCTCTCTCATACACACTCTCTCACTCTATCTCCCCCTCTCTTTCTGTTTCACAACCCCTCTCTCTTGATATCTCTCTCTCAACCCCTCTTCTCTCTCTCTCTCTCTACCCCCTCCCTATCCCTCTCCCCTAAGCTCTCTCTCTCAACCTTAGTCTCTGTCTTAGCCTCCCTTTCTCAACCTCTCTCTTTCTCTCTATCTCCCCCCTCCCCCTCTCCCTCCCCCTCTCCCTGTCTCTTTCTCTCCTCAACCCCTCTCTCTCTCTTCCTTCCCCTCCCTATCCCTTTCTTCTAAGATCTCCCCCTCCCTCTCTCTCTCTCTCTCAACCTTAGTTTCTTTCTATCTCTCTCCCTTCCCCCTATGTCCCCTTTCTCTCCCTTCCCCCTCTCTATCTCTATCTATAGTGTCAAAACACTGATCGGGTTTTGGTCACTATAGACTCTCCCTTTCTCTCTTTGTCTATAGTGTCAAAAATCTAATCAGATTTTGGTCACTGTAGACTCTACCTTTCTCTCTTTGTCTATAGTGTCAAAACCTTGATCAAGTTTTGGTCACTATAGATGTTACAACGCTCTCCCTTCATCTATAGTGTCAAAACTCAGACCGGGTTTTGGTCACTATAAACTCATGTTTATAGTGTCAAGACCGCAATTGGGTTTTTGTCACTATAGTTGTTGCAACACTCTCCCTCTCTCTCTTTGCCTATAGTGTCAATACCTAGATTGAGTTTTTGTCAATATAGGTGGTTTCATAATAGCCAAAAAAACACAATTTCTGGTGAAGGACCCACTGTAAGTGTGTCTTCACCCATGACATTCTCAGACAATGTATGATTAGTTTTGTTTTATATGATTTCAAATGATTGAAATGCATAATTAGTTTGATTTTTCAATGTTTTTTTTGTTTCTTTTATGCTTTTGATTGTCAAATTCAATGATTTTCATAGTTTTATGAAATGTTATGTTTGTTTAATTTGTATAATATTTACTAACATATATGATGTTATTTAGAATATTTTATATTCACGATGGGAAGGAATAAGAAAGGAACCATTGAATCACAAGAGGCTGCAAAGGAAAGGCAGAGGGAGCGCATGAAAAGACTACATGAAATGAGAAAATTGGGAGAAGGTATGCCATCTACACCAACTCAATTACATGGACCGAATGAATCGAATCCAACCAAGAACAAGTGCTAATCAATGATCAAACAAATGTACTTAATGCAAGCCACCATGCAACAATATTAACACCTCCTAGAATTATTTGTAGGAAACCAAAGTATATAATTGACATTGATGAAAATATTTTGAAGCCAATGCCTGATAAAAATTTTGAATGCACTTGTCAAAGAATGGCTAATAGAGTATGGAAAAATTATTTTGAGAGCTTAAATCAAACTAGAAGATTCAAATTAATTGTTGAAATGATAAAAAAAAAATTGAATTTTAGAGAGAATGAAAATTATTGGCTTAAGATCATCTGAAAAATAATAGTGAAAAAACTATAGTAAGAAATCTATTTGATGCATATCAAGGAATTGGTTCAACATCATGCTCTAAAGATGCAAATGTTATTCGGCGTGTTCTTATGTCAACCATAATGAGAAAACAAACTAAAAAGTCTCATTTAATAAGAAAAACAAGTAAGTCATTAAAGATAAGTAGAACAAAACTACACCTTGCTTTTGGGAGGCATGAAAAATTAAGGATCTTAACAATAATTCTCTTTGGGCATTTTTGGGTAGACTTCCATGAAAAGACAAGGTTGTTGTTGATGCATTAAGACAATTAGTCAAAGATTTTTTTAAATGACAAAACCCTTTTATGTTAAGATAAATCATGCACGCACTACATGTTGTAGAATGCATACTAAATTTTCCATGCATTATGATATATATCATCATATATGTTTTTGATAAATAAAGAAGCGTTAACTAGGGCACTGACCCTTTACAAAGCCAATAGGCTAATGAAATTAAATAGACCAAGCAGGGGTGTAAATCCCAAACAAACAAAGTTAGACAGGCCAAACAAACACACCTGTCAAACCATCAACAACCCAACCCAACTCAAGAGTGGGGAGAATCCACAACTTGATGAAGGGGAGGCTGGGGAAGGGGGGTAGATTTTCCCTTCCGCCTGCAACAAACAACCATCTAGGCAACACTATCATTAGGAATATTCAAAGAAAAATTAGGCAGGGGAGACCCCGCAAAGTCACTTCCAGATTGTTGCAGCAAAACACCAGCAAACTATTTGTTGGCATTTTGGATATGTTGATATGGTTTTGTCATTGATGTCAACACTTATCAACTCTAGTTAACACTTGGAGAATTGGCAATGTTCACCGACAAGCAAGTGACTTATGCACAATCACCAGTATCTGGTACACCGGCAAGATATATTGTTCATCGACACTTGGAATGACATGGAAAATACTTGGTTATGTCGAAGACATCGTTTGGACACTTTGTCTTAGAGATTTGTTCATTGATATATTCGAGTTTGCATATTTGTTGTTACCGGCAAATAGGTCCAGAATAAGCATCGACATGCTTATCTATTCTAGATCAGCACGACACGCTATGGAGGTGATTTATTAATGTTGTAAATGCATTAAGCCGACATGTTGAATCAGATATTGCATCGGTTATTGTTTTACTTGTAAATTGTTTTTATTGTAATATCTTTGTAAAGCCGACCTATACATTTTGGTCATAGACTTCGGTATATATGTAAGATCTTATTTGTAAGATCGATATGGGAGTGTGAAAAGGATTGTAATTCAGTATATGCGAGAATAAGCAGAGATATACACGCAGACATCATTTGAAAGTTGAAGGAAGGTTTTTGTGAAGGCATATCAGAACTGAACTGGTTCTGAATCTAGCATATGAAGATGTTATTTTGAGCAATACATCATTATTGGATTTAACCATCCAATTGTAGTCAGTCTGACTCCTATTTGTGATTGAGTAGTGAGCTCTAGGCGCTTGGCCTTTCTGCATGTGCAGACCCCCTATTGTACACACATACTATCTGTAGTAGTATCATCTGATTGTGGGTAAGGTTTCCCACCGTGGTTTTTCCCCTTACAGGGTTTCCACGTACAAACATTGGTGTTATGTGTTGTGGATGTTATTGTCTTTCCATTTCATGCATTAATCTACCGGTACCACAATTAACTAATAAACTGTCCACCGACATAAAGTTTGGTTTACCGGTATTAAGCATTAAGTTTGGTTAAGTTGTTTTTTGGTTTGAATTTATTTGACAACTGATTCACCCCCCCCCCCCCCCCCTCTCAGTTGTCTCCGGGACCTAACAATTGGTATCAAAGCCTAGTCCTCTTTTTGCAGAAGTTTAACAGCTTGAGGAGATCCAATGTCTTCTAACTATTCAAGAAGGGAAGTCCTAAACTTGATGGAACCAACTATGGCATATGGAAGATCAGGATGGAGACACATCTGAATTTGCATTGGAAAGGACATCTGGGAAGTTAAAAAGAATGGCTATACTGCTCCTACTCAAAATCAACCTAATCCACCTACCTTGGCTAAAGATGAAGAAAATGATTTCAAAGCAAGAGAAGCACTTTTGAGTGCATTATCGGATCGACAAATCATGGGATTATCAGATAGGTCTACTGCTAAAGCTATTTGGGACCATTTGGAAACATTGAATGAAGGAGATTCCATAGTCAAAATTACAAAACTTGAAAGCTTTTGGGTCAGGTATGAAAATCTGAAAACGGAAGAAGATGAAAGGATTTCTGCTTTTATGGAAAGAGTAAATGAAATTGTTTTGGGTATTAAATGTTGTGGAGGAACCTTGAGTGAAGATGAAATTGTTTCAAAAGTTTTAAGAGGATTGCCACTGACATACAAAATGAAAGTTACTGCTATAAATGAGTTAAGAACAATGCCTAATACATCAGTAACTAGGGATACATTGATTGGAAAACTTTCAGCTTTTGAGACTGAGGAATTTGGTCTTGTTGCTACTATAAAGACAGATTTAGCTTTTAAGGCATCAACATCATCTGCACCATCATTTGACAAGTCTGATTGGAAAGCCTTTTATGCAAGAGAACTTGAAGCACTATTTGCAAGGAAAATGCCTAAAGGTCCAGTTGGAAGTAAGTATGAAGGTAAAGAACCCTTTAAATGTTTTAACTGTAATAAGATTGGTCATATGGCTTCAAGATACCCTGATAGACATGCAAGATTAAGAGAAGAAGCTAGAAGAACATACAAGCCTAACCCTGAATATCAGAGATATAGATTTAAGAAGAATAGAGACAAATCTTGTTATCTTGCTGATGAAGGAGTCACTGATGATTCTGATGAGGATCCGACAGACAATGGATGGGTTTTTGTTGCTATAATAGAAGATCAACCGACACCTACTGTTCAACCGATAGAGCAGGCCCTGGCAGCTAAAATTGAAGTTAAGGATGAATGGATCATTGATTCAGGATGTTCACATCATATGACTGGTGATAAAAGTAAATTCTTGACTTTTCAAGAATATAATGGAGGTCTAGTAAGATTTGGAGATGATAAAACTTGTTTGATCAAAGGAAAAGGTACTATATCTCTTGATGGTAAGCATAATGTTGACAATGTTTACTATGTTGAAGGTTTAAAGCACGATCTTTTGAGTGTTGGTCAATTAGTTGAAAAAGGATTTTAGTTACAATTCAAAAATGGGAAATGCAAAATTATGAATAGAACTGGTTTGGAAATTGCAACCGGTAATCAAACTAGAGGTAATATCTTTCATTTGAATAACTATGAAAAGACATGCTTGATTGCACATATTGATGAAAGTTGGCTATGGCATAAGAGACTCTGTCATGTAAATTTTGATTGCATTGTAAAAATCAGTACTACTAAGGCAGTTAGAGATTTACCTAAGATTGTTAAGCCTCACAATCTGGTATGTAAGGAATGTCAATTTGGAAAACAAGTTAGAGCATCTTTTAAAAGTATTCCAGAAAAATCCAATAATGCTCTTGACTTAATTCATACTGATTTATGTGGTCTAGCTAGAACTAAAAGTTTACAAGGTGATATATATTTCATGCTAATCATTGATGACTATTCTAGAATGTGTTGGGTTACTTTTCTCAGAGAAAAATCAAAAGCGCTTGGGAAATTCAAACTATTCAAGGCAATGGCAGAAAATGAAACCGGTAAGAAAATCAAATGTCTGAGATCAGATCAAGGAGGTGAATTTACATCTAAGGAATTTAATACATTCTGTGAAGTGAATGGAATCAAAAGACAGCTATCAGCACCCCAGACACCACAATAGAATGGAGTTGTAGGAAGGAAAAATAGAACTATTTTGGATGCAGCTAGAAGTATGTTATCAAAAGCAAATCTACCACATGTATATTGGAGAGAGGCAGTAAGCACAACAGTCTACACATTCAACAAAGTTCACATCAAAGGAGAAATTGGTAATACCCCTCATGAACTATGGTTTGGTATTACTCCTAATCTTAAATATTTTAGAATATTTGGAAGCAAATGCTATATTAGAAGAGATGAGTATATTGGCAAATTTGATCCTAGAAGTGATGAAGGAATATTTCTTGGTTATTCATCTAAAAGCAAGGCATATAGATGTTTTAACAAGAGATTGCAGAAAATTGTTGAGAGTACAAATGTGAAGATTGATGAACAGTTTAGAGGAACTTCAAGGTCTATAGACTCTGAACCGGCAATAGAGATACTGACAAATGAACACACATCAGTATAGAATGAAGATCCAGCTACACCAGTATCATCTGAAAATTCCACTGTAACTGAGGAACAATAGCAAACGAAGACACCCCGGTATGTAAGACTGAATCACTCTGAAGATCAGATAATTGGGAACAAGTATCAAAGAGTTATGACAAGAGGAAGACTAGCAAATGAAGAGGTATGTCTTATTTCTCAAATTGAACCAGCATCAATTAATGAGGCATGTGAAGATAAACACTGGATTAAAGCTATGGAAGAAGAACTAGAACAAATTGAAAAGAATAACACATGGACATTAGTTCCCTAGCCTAAAGACAAAAATGTAATTGGAACAAAATGGGTATTTAGAAATAAACTTAATGAAGATGGTAAGGTAATCAGAAATAAAGAAAGATTATTGTATAAGGAATATTCACAGAAAGAAGGAAACCTTTGCACCGGTAGCTAGAATTGAGGCAGTCAGATTATTCTTGGCTTTTGCAGCACACAAGAACTACATAGTATATCAAATGGATATTAAATGTGCATTTCTGAATGGAGATCTTGAAGAAGAAGTTTACATTGAGCAACTTGATGGATTTTCTTTGACAGATAACAAAGATATGGTTTGCAGGTTAAGGAAAGCTTTGTATGGGTTAAAGCAAACTCCAAGAGCTTGGTATGCAAGATTGGATAAATATCTTTTGAAGATTGTTTTCTCTAAAGGTAATGCTGACAACAACTTATACTATAAAGTGACTGATGATGACATCTTGGTTATAGAAGTTTTTGTTGATGACATAATCTTCAGAGGAGAAGATGGATTATGTAAAGACTTTTCTATTGAAATGCAACAAGAATTTGAAATGTCTATGATTGGAGAGATAAAAAAAAATTTACGATTGCAGATTTCACAGACTGATAAAGGTATATTCTTGAGTCAATCAAAGTACTTGAAGGAGTTACTAAAGAAATTTGGTATGGGAAACTCTAAACCGATAAGCACACCTATGACTACAAATGACAAATTATCACTAAGGGATGAATCTACACCTTTTAATCCGACTAGGTACAAATCTATGATAGGAGGTTAACTGTATTTGACACAGACAAGACCTGATATCATGAATACAATATGTATTGTTTCAAGATTTTAGAGTAATCCTAAAGAAAATCATGAATCAACAGTAAAAAGGATTTTTCGGTACTTACAAGGCACTACAAATCTTGGCTTATGGTATCCTCGAGATGAAAACTTTGAATTATGTGCATACACAGATGCAAATTGGGCAGGAGATGTGGATGACAGAAAAAGCACCACCGACGGAGCATTTTTTCTTGGAAGTAGATTATTTTTGTGGTTGAGTAAGAAACAAAGTTGCACATCTTTATCAATAGCTGAATCAGAATATGTTGCAGCAACAACTAACTGTACACAGGTATTATGGCTTAAGAAAATGTTGAAGGACATAAAGGTAAAATACAAGGAACCTATAACTATCTATTGTGATAATACAACATCAATTGATATATCAAAGAATCTGGTATTACATTCTTAAACTAAACATGTTTCTATCAAACTGAATTTTCTGAAAGAAAATGTTGAAGCAAAAGAAGTGAAATTGGTTTATGTGAATACTAAAGAATAGATTGCAGATATTTTCACTAAGGCATTGCCTAAGGAGACTTTTGAATATCTCAGAGATCAGCTTGGAGTCATACCCCCCTGGTAGAAACTTAGATAGTTGATGTTTGTCATCAACCGACAGAATTAACAAAGAAATATTTTATTCTAACCTTGATGAGGAGAGCTACTTCTCAGGGGGAGTAGTTGGTATATTGAATAAGTTGGCATTTTGTATTTGAATCTAGTTTTTGTATTGTTTTGGCATTTGATGTCAAAGGGGGAGAGATTGATATGGAAAACACAAGGAAAACATATGTTACTCCTAGGGGGAGAAATTGTTATTTTGGGAGAGATTGATTACTCTCTGTATCTGAATTTTGATTTCTGGTGATGATCTCTTTTTGGAGATTGTTGGTTTTTAGTATTTGGCATTTCTATTTTGGCACTTTGATGGTTTTTCCATCTTGTGTTGCCATCAATGCCAAAGGGGGAGATTGTTGGTATTTTGGATATGTTGATATGGTTTTGTCATTGATGTCAACACTTATCAACTCTGGTTAACACTTGGAGAATTGGCAATGTTTACTGGCAAGCAATTGACTTATGCACAGTCACCAATATCTGGTACACCGACATGATATATTGTTCACCGGCACTTGGAATGACATGGAAAATACTTGTTTATGCCGAAGACATCGTTTGGACACTTTGTCTTGGAGATTTGTTCATTGGTATATTCGAGTTTGCATATTTGCTGTTACCGGCAAATAGGTCCAAGATAAGCATCGGCAAGCTTATCTATTCCAGATCAGCACGACACGCTATGGAGATGATTTATTAATGTTGTAAATGTATTAAGCCGACATGTTGAATCAGATATTGCATCGGTTATTGTTTTACTTGTAAATTGTTTTTATTGTAATATCTTTGTAAAGCCAACCTATACATTTTGGTCCTAGGTTTCGGTATATATGTAAGATCTTATTTGTAAGATCGATATGCGAATGTGAAAAGGATTGTAATTCAATATTTTTGAGAATAAGTAGAGCTATACATGAAGACATCATTTGAAGTTTGAAGGAAGGTTTTTGTGAAGGCATATCAGAACTGAACCGGTACTGAATCCAACATATGAAGATGCTATTTTGAGCAGTACATCATTATTGGATTTAACCATCCAATTGTAGTTAGTGTGACTCCTATTTGTGATTGAGCAGTGAGCTCTAGGCGCTTGGCCTTTCTGCATGTACAGACCGCCTATTATACACACATACTATCTGCAGTAGTATTTGTTGGCATTTTTGATGTTTATGTTGTGATTGTCATTGATGGACACACACTTGCATTGAGATCCTCCTTATTTGTATGTGGTAAAGCACAACCAGTATTTGTTCCAACCGGTATTTGTTCCAACCGGTATGTTGTATAATAGTCTTTAGACTATTGATGTTTTGCAGAATGTGTTTCCCGGTCTGAAACGACATGTTGACCTCAAGCGGCATGAGGGATTAAAGCGACATAACACATTTCTACCAGTCTTCATTTTTGTTAAACTGGCAACCGACATTTTGTATGAACAGGTAATACTTTGTGATGAGTTACCACCCACCAATTGTTTGACGGTCCCAATACTGTAGCGATGCTTTTTGTGATGTATTATCTAGTATGTCCAGGTTCATTGAACCTAGGAAATTGTGATGTAATCCTATTGGACTGACATGAAATCAGTTTCCTTTATAAGGACATCATGTCTAGGGTTTTAGGTTGTTGGTGTGAGTGTTGTTGTGATAGTTGATATTGCGGGTAGGGTTTAAGGTGGTTGTGAAGTTAGAGAGATTATGAATGTGTAGAAGACTGAAGTAATGCAATAGTGCATTAAGAACAAGCTATCAAGGATCTAACCGAATAGTCAGTGCTATTAGCTAGATCAAACACTTGTTGATTACTCACATCTTTGACAAGTCTGTAGCCCTTAACCGGGTAGGCCCAAAAGCCTCTTGTAAACCCTCTAACAAGGTGGTTCACACCTATGGATCTAAAATCCTCTAGAAAGGTAGTCTTTAATCGGACTTGTCTCCTAACAGAGATTGAGATTCCTAACAGGATCTGTTCTGGTAAAGAACATTGTAGACCTTAACCGGTCTGGTTCCTATTATGTAGATAGTGACTTGTGAGTTCCATCTCACCGTGGTTTTTCCCATTTGGGTTTCCACGTCAAAATATCTTGTGTTATGGTGTTTGCGCTTCTGTGGGTAAATGCATTATTAGCTATTTGGTTTGCATGTTTGTTAACTAATTTGTCTGTTAAACCGTTTTACCGGTTTACTGCTAGTCTTGCAAAGTGTTTAAATGCTAAGATTTTTGGCATACTAATTCAGCCCCCCTCTTAGTATTCATCAATTGGTATCAGAGCCAACCTTTCTATAAGTTTAACCACTTGGAAAGAGATATGGGGCAATACACCTAGAGGGAACTTACTCAACGACTCACTCAGTCTGAGCAAGCCTATGATGATCTTATGGTCAAATACAAGGCATCTCAAGCAAAAAGGAGAGAACATGCGGAAAAGCCGATGGAGCTATCTGAAAATAGTTCCGCAGATGAAGCAGATATGGAAGCCCTAATTGCAGAAGTAAATAAGTTGAATGAATCAAACTCCATCCTGAGAAAGGAGTTGGAAGGACTGACTATCCGGATGTGTCAAGAGCTTGAGAACCGGAGAAAAGTTGAAGACCTAGTGAAAGAAAGAGATCTTGAGATCTCCAAGCTGAAACAAGAGATGAGTGCCCTAAATGCTCAACTCCATGCAAGCAAGGTGGAAAAGGAAGACTGTAAGGAGAACTGAACACTGCCATCTCTGAGAATGAAAACCTGTTGGAAACAAATGCTACTATTTCCAAAGAACTCTCTGAGTCAAAGGAAATACTTGCTAAGTTCAACAAGAGTACTGTCAAGCTAGAGCAAAAGCTTAAATCTGCCAAACCGGTCAAGAATACCAATGGACTTGGTTATTCCGATAATGAGGAAGGTGAAACCTCTGGTACAAATGCTGGAACATCAAAGAAACAATCGACATCAAAGGATAAAGGTAAGCAAAAGTTTAAACCTATGTGTTTCAACTGTCTTAAAGAAGGACATACTACAAATGTGTGTAGGAGTAAGGCTTACAACAATTTTCCTTATTTTCTAAATGATAAGCCTAGACCCTATAGATTTGATGGTAACTGTTATGCATGCAACAAGTATGGGCATAGAGCATCTAAATGCAGGTCTGTTATGAATAACACTAGAAGATATCCTCAGAGGACCCAAGGAGCTGGTCCTGAACCTTTTGTGAATCAAAATCACAACCGGTTTAATGTCTTCAATCATCAGCCAAGAAGCGGTGGTTATCAAGCGGCAACTGGATGGAGAGCAAATTGTATGATCTGTCATGGTCATGGTCACACTGCTGCAACATGTAAAAGGAAGAATGGAAACATGAACAATGGACCTTGGAGAGCACCTGGATTGGTCTACTATCACTGCAACAAACCAGGTCACATTGTCAAATTCTATAGATCAAGAAAGGACATATATGATGATATACTGGTCACTCCAAAAGGAGACATTGATGTTGACATTGTTCAAGCGGATATAAACAAAACCTGGAAGAAGAAACCAACGGTGTTACAAGAGGAACCGAGTTCTGCACCTAGTGTGGAAATCACGGAACCGACAAACTAAGCTTCAGAAAAGCTTAGGGGGAGCAAACGGCAAAATGTATCGAACCCCTGGTTTTCATCGGTAAAAGACCTTAACCGGTATGTTATACCTGTCGTTTGGCAGAAGACCGGAAACGGTAAAAAGGCAAAATTAGGGTTTATGCCCTAATGGAGGAGCATTAATGATGGTAGCTGAGGACTATATTTAAAAGCATTTTTGAAATCATTTCTCAATATCAGTTTTTGAGCGAAGAAAAAATTTTCAAGAGAAAAGCGACGAAAAGGCGATTTGAGCAGAGATTTGGAGAAATTGAGAAACCGCGAAGGAGATTCAAATTCAAACTAGAAACGGTCAAGTGGAGGACACAAAGCGGTGATTCAACAACCAACGGAGTGTGAAGTAAAGGAGAATCTGCAAGCCCTAATTTCATGTGTTTCAAAAGGTATTTCTCGAGTTCTTAAGGTTTCTATCATGGCTTCCGCATCTCATACCAGTTCTAGTGCATCTGTCGAGTCTGCAAATTTTATTCAACAGAAGTCCAAGTATAATGCCCTATCACAAGTTCTGGCTGGTGTGATAGTTGAAGAGGGAATCTCTGACTACATAGACTGCAAAATAGAAGACCTAGGGTCTCTAGCTATCCACACCCAATTAGGTTTATTTTGCGGCAAAGATAAGAAGATCAAACCGAAATTTAATATTTTGGAGAAGAAAAAGTTCCACAATGTTGTCTACTTCCTGGAAGATTTTACAGAGGATCACATAAGGATCATTCTGAGCAAAGTCCATGGTGATAAGATGTACCTAGAAAGAACACATGACATCACACCGCAGGCAATTCATGCAGTCACCAGATTCTACAACACAGGGGAAGTCCCAACCCTAAGAACAGTAAGCAAAACTGAAATGGCCAAGCTCATCGGTTTAACGAGTGACTCACGAGGCATGATAGTAAATCCTATCAAGGATGATTTGGTGAAGTATGTGTGTATGGTGATTGGATACCGGATATTCTCAGCCAGTAGGATTAACTCTGTATCTGCTGCAGTGGTAAATGCCGCTTACCAGATGATAAAGGAGGATGCATCATTTGATTTGTGCACCGGTATGCAAAGACAACTCCTATTGAATTTGAAGGCGATCAAATAGGATAATGCCCTTTGGTTTAAGTTTGGACAACTACTAGTAGGGTTGTTCTTCTATTTCCAAGGCTACTTCCCAAGAGTAGGAGATGTTCAGTGGTCTGGTGACCAACCGGTAACCAAGCAAATCAAGGAAAGCATTGAAGCACTTGGAACTGGTTACCCTAATATTTTGAACAAGTATTTTGATGAGTTCAGAAGGAAGATGAGCCAAAGAGTGAGGATATCAAGTGACATTGTCAAGAAATATGAAGACGTTATATGCTTCATCATCCAAGTAGATAAATGCATAATGGACGTTGTTGAGCCTAGATAGGAAGAAGTGGAGCCAATGGGCTATGAGGTGATGTACGATATGCTGGAAGGGTATGCCTCTACCCTTATTGCCTCACCGCTTGACCCTAAGACAAAGAGAACCGACACCTACCTAGAAAGGATAGCACCGGTTGAGGAACCACCAGCAATGAAAGAAAAGGAACCAGCAAAGAAGAAGGCAAAGACAGTGCCAGCAGCATCTGCACCGGTTACTACTGGAACTCCAAAAGTGACCAAGCGGTCACTAGCCAAGAAGAAACCGGAAGCTGCACCGACTAAAGTGTTCCAAAGAAAGAGGAAGACAAGGAATACCTCTCCAGACTCAGAAGAAACCTTGTCTGAGGAAAAGCCAAAGAAAACATGTCAAGCAAAGAGGAAGACAAAGGATGAACCGACATCATCTGCATCGATAAATATTGATATCTCCTCCTACAAACCTTTGACACATTGTCAAAGAACTATCAAAAACATTAGGAGAAAAGTATTGAATGATTTAATTGATTATTTTGATGACTTTAATGATGATGAAAAGGAGGCGGTAGAAAAAGAAATAATTCAATATTTATGTATTAATGACTGGTCCCCTTCACAAATTAGATTTGAAACACCAGATTCTTTGTATAAGTCCTTAGACAATAAATGGCGCATTGCCATAGAGCGAGAACAAGAAATGAGAGAAAAAGTTTTTGCTGAACACTTTCCTGATGTATCAAATTCGGAACTGTTCAATGTAATGAACAAATACAAAGGTATTTTCTTCATGAGAAGAAGAAGACTCCTGTTACTGGAAGGAAAAGGTAAGGAAGTGCTCAAGGATACACACACTCGTGCTCTAGATGCTCTGAAAATGCATTGATTGGTTGAAGCCAACCGGCAAGCTGAGAAAGAACCGGTTATATCCAAACTGGATGAAGCATTTGATGATGAAGGAAATCTGGTTGATGAACCGGTCGACACTATTAATGTCGATTCCTTGGACAGAGAAGATGTTACCCAGGAGATACCATCTAAGGCAACAGGTCAAGAGCAATAGGATGAACATGAGAAGAAAGCTGAGGACAGACAAGAAGCAGCAAAGAAAGAGGCCGAGCAGAGGAAAAAGGAAGAAGAAGAAAAGAGGAAAAAGGATGAAGAGAAGGAAAAGAAGAAGGAAGAAGAGAAAAAGAAAAAAGATGAAGAGGAAAAGGAGAAGAAAGATGAAGAAGAGAAGAAGAAGAAAGATGAAGAGGAGAAAAAGAAAAAAGATGAAGAGGAGAAAAAGAAGAAAAATGAAGAGGAGAAGCAGAAGAAGGATGAAGAGGAGAAAAAGAAGCAAGAAGATGAAAAGAAGAAGAAGGAAAAAGAAGATAAGGAACATGAGAAGAAGAAGGAAGAAGAAAAGAAAAAGGCTGAGGAGGACAAGGAAGCAGAGAAGAGGAGAGGAGAGAAGCAGAGAAGAAGAAAGCGGAAGAGGACAAGGCAGGAGAAGCAGCGAAGAGCACCCAGATGGAGACTCCGAAGGCAACCGGGAGTCAAGCCAAACCGGCTGACCTCTCCAGTCCTATAGATCTCCAGTCTGCAAGTGAAACGGAGCTAATGCAAAGTATCAAGGTAGCTCAAGAGTGCCTTGAAATCATTCGACGAAAGAAGGAGCAGGATGTAATCCAAGCAGCTGTGGATACGCTTACCGGTTTGATACCCGGTACAAATCTTCCAAACACCGATTCATCACTACCTAGACTAAAGCTCCTATGCACATTAGTAGATGACCAGGTGTAGAGCCTTGAATAGGCAGCAGAGGCTAATGTCAAGAAGGAGCATCAAAAGGCTCTTAACATAGCTCTGGTGAAAAAGTTGAATGAGCTCTGGACTGAACTGAAGAAATAACAAAAGGATATAAGGGACGCTCTAGATGAGGAGAATATGCTACTCAACAAAATCTGTCAACCCCATCTATTCTATGATGATGTGCTAGCTCAAAAGCAAAAACTTGAACAGGACTTGCAGTCCTACTTGAGCACATTCAAGCTGCCTTATGATTCCTTCACAACTTATGGGCAAACCGTTCACTGGTTTCATATCCAGTCAGTGAAAATGGAGCAAGAGATTAGCACTCAGTCCAGAGATTTGCAGGAGCTTCAACTGGTTCTACTCCCACGATTGCAAATTCTTCAGAAGTGCTATCTGAACCTAGATGCCTTAACTGTTACACAGGAAATGAGCACAATTGATGCCATGGAAGAACAGGTGTCCTAGATGCAGACAAAGCAATAAGTAGCCACCTCCCTACTTGAGTCCCAGTCTTTGTCGATGAAACAATTCTTGTAGGACTTTAAATCTATTTTTGACAAGTATCATTCCTTGTTGTCATAAACTTTTATTATTTTTAATATCAAATGGAAACAGGGTTGTTCAGCTATACTTTGTCATTGTTGGCAAAGGGGGAGAAGAATTCTATTTGGAGAAGTATCTGGTAATCAAATTTTGATTCTATGCTCTATAGATCTCAATGTTTATCCTCTTTATGCTCTTTATACATTGTTATTGTATTGTCAAAGGGATAGTGTATATGCTTAGGGGGATCAATTTTGCTAATGGCATGATTTTGTTGTAATACACTTAGATGTCAAAATTTGAATTTCCTAAGTGTTGTCATCAATGACAAAGGGGGAGATTGTTGGTATTTTTTATGTTTATGTTGTGATTGTCATTGATGGACACACACTTGCATTGAGATCCTCCTTATTTGTATGTGGTAAAGCACAACCGGTATTTGTTCCAACCGGTATGTTGTATTATAGTCTTTAGACTATTGATGTTTTGCAGAATGTGTTTCCTGGTCTGAAACGACATGTTGACCTCAAGCGGCACGAGGGATTAAAGTGGCATAACACATTTCTACCAATCTTCATTTTTGTCAAACCGGCAACCGGCATTTTGTATGAACCGGTAATACTTTGTGATGAGTTACCACCCACCGATTGTTTGACGGTGCCAATACTGTAGCGATGCTTTTTGTGACGTATTACCTAGTATGTCCAGGTTCATTGAACCTAAGAAATTGTGAAGTAATCCTATTGGACCGACATGAAATCAGTTTCCTTTATAAGGACATCATGTCTAGGGTTTTAGGTTGTTGGTGTGAGTGTTGTTGCGATAGTTGATATTGTGGCTAGGGTTTAAGGTGGTTGTGAAGTTAGAGAGATTATGAATGTGTAGAAGACTGAAGTAATGCAATAGTGCATTAAGAACGAGCTATTAGCTAGATCAAACACTTGTTGATTACTCACATCTTTGACAAGTTTGTAGCCCTTAACCGAGTAGACCCAAAAGCCTCTTGTAAATCCTCTAACAAGGTGGTTCACACCTGTGGATCTAAAATCCTCTAGCAAGGTAGTCTTTAATCGGACTTGTCTCCTAACAGAGATTGAGATTCCTAACAGGATCTGTTCTGGTAAAGAACATTGTAGACCTTAACCGATCTGACCTTAATCGGTCTGGTTCCTATTCTACAGATAGTGACTTGTGAGTTCCATCTCACCGTGGTTTTTCCCATTTGGGTTTCCACGTCAAAATATCTTGTGTTATGGTGTTTGTGCTTCTGTGGGTAAATGCATTATTAGCTATTTGGTTTGCATGTTTGTTAACTAGTTTGTCTGTTAAACTGTTTTACCGGTTTACTGTTAGTCTTGCAAAGTGTTTAAATGCTAAGATTTTTGGCATACTAATTCACCACCCTCTTAGTATTCATCATATCATCTGATTGTGCATAAGGTTTCCCACTATGGTTTTTCCCCTTATAGGGTTTCCACATACAAACATTGGTGTTATGTCTTGTGGATGTTATTGTCTTTCTGTTTCATGCATTAATCTTTATTGGTACTGCAATTAACTAATAAACTATCTATTGGCATTAAGTTTGGTTAAGTTGTTTTTTGGTTTGAATTTATTTGACAACTGATTCACCCCCGCCTCTCAATTGTCTCTGGGACCTAACACTGTTTCTACAGAACAACAATAGAGTCATATATGTTGTACTTCACATACTAATGATAGTTTGTAGGAATGTGGTATACAAGTGCCTCCAAAGTCATCAAGAGGTTTTATTTCAAGTTTATTATGTCAAAGAGAAGATGGTTGCACCTTTTATAAGATTATGTTTCTGAAAGGTTCATGTGCTACATGTCGTGGTTTGCAAAAGTTGCGAAGATGTATACATTTAGAGAGTACACATGAAATTGGAAAGATACTAGTCTCTTATAAAAAATACAAGTCAATCACATATGGGGATAAATATGGAAAAGAGTTGAAGAGATCTGAGTTGGTGAAAGATATACCTGTAGCAAACTTTATGAGTATTTTTTAGGACAAACTAGTTTATGACTACATAATGCATACACATAGAGCATGATGGTTCTATGAGAAAATCAAGATATGCAATGATACATTTCCTCTTGGTACCATTTTCTCTATTGTAGATTTTGCAAAGAATTATACGCTACAACTGCAAAATGAATTGCAATCCCAATATTACCACTCTAAAAAAGTTACTATTTTTGTAAACATAGAATTCATGCTTGCACATGATAGCACAGAGCGGGATAGACATATAGTAAGAGAATACCACTTCTACATAAGCGATGATCATAGTCATTCGACAAAGTTTGTGCAAAGATGATTTTGACTCTACAATGAGAATTTAAGAGAAAGGAATATCAGATACAACCAACACATCATATGGACAGATAACTACACATCACAATTCAAGAATGCAAAGATGTTCTATTGGTTGAGTAGGATGCATGTGAGGACCAGTGTACACCATTTTTGAAATTTTAGTGAGGCTGGACATGGAAAGGGAGAGCACAATAGTTCAAGTGCATGTGTAAAAAGAGCCCTTGCTAGAGAAGAACTAAAGTATGAAGGTGGTGCTAAGTTAACAGATGCAACAACCATTTTCAATGGTGTAACTCAACAATGAGACCAAGTAATCAAGGCAATTCTACTATTTCTAGATATTTTTGGTTGATACATGAATCTAATGTTGCAGACTATGTAGATTGTTGTACAATTACATGATCGAGTGAGTTACACTCATTTAGAAGCTCAATTGCAAGTTCACCAATTATCTATACTAGAGAGATTGTATGTTTTTGCTCATCATGTATGGATTTTTTGTGGGAAGAGTGTGAATCACATGCATGGGTTGATGGATGGTCTTGTAGACCTTTAGTTCCTATTGATACATATCAACTTCCCAAACCACTACAGTTGAATCGAATAAATTTTTTTGTGGATTTTGACCATGTATCTGACATAGGGCAACCGAGTATTGTAACTTATTGCTTATTGAAATTTTTTAACTAATTCTATTTCATTTTACACTATTTTTGGTACTAATTTATCATTCAATAAAATGCAAATCATGTGTATACAATTATTGCTAATGAAAACACTGAAGAAGACACATTATTTTTTGTGTCATTGTATTGAGGCAATTTTTTTTTGACAACCACAATCATCAATGGAGAGGATATTGAGTACCCAATAGGGTCTATTGTTGTAACAAGAACATGGATTAGAAGGTACCATATGAAGAAATTTGATGTTTGGTTGTTCGAAGACTTCAACACACATAGACATATTCTTCATTACTCTTACCTTCTTGTTACAATGAATATTTAGTTGATTAAATATTGTGGTAGACCACTCAATAAGAATTTATGAAAAGTTCGCGAATCTGTCCATGAGGCAATACTTGACACAATAAGAGGGTTAGAGCTGATACACAAGGTTCATTATATTGATCCTACAAAAGAGTAGAATAATTTTGGAAATTTTGTATATATCCTTGGCAAAATTTTGTATATAGATGTCCATGAGCTAATTTGTACCTATTTAGAGGCCAAATTTTGTATATAGATGACCATGAGCTAATTTGTACCTATTTAGAGGCCAAATTTTGTATATAGATGACCGTGAGCTAATTTGTATGTATTTAGAGGTCAAATTTTGCAAATAGATGGCCATGAGCTGATTTGTATATATTTAGTGGCCACATTTTATATATAGATGGCCATGAGCTAATTTGTATGTATTTAAAGACCAAAATTTATATATAGATGACCATGCACTGATTTGTACCTATTTATGTTAGTGTAGGTTTTTTTATTTTCCTTATGTTAGGGGATATTTATTTTTCCTATACATATATTATTAAGCTTGCTTAGGTTATTAGGAGTGGTTAATATGAGGACATGTGGCGAAATACTTCGGCTACATGTGCAACTCTCTACCTCACATAGGTAGTTGAGTTACACACCCTCTTTTGGCTTGTTGTGCCACCTCTCATAACCACTATTTTGTCATTTCCTAAGTAGGTTATGGGGTAGTTGGGTTTCTCACCCTCTTTTGGCTTTATGTGCCACCTCTTATAACTCATTTTTGTTTTCATGTAAGGAGGTTATGCCAGATGTTTTGGCATTTACCAAGTTGGTAAAAAACTCCCACCTTTTATGGGGTAGTAAGTAAAAACCTCCCACTTTTAATGGAGGTGGGAGTTAATGCACCTCTTGGTTGTATATGCTATTATTTTTCTATATAATAAGCACTATACTCTCACCTTCACTAGTTCAGTGATAGCTCGGTGAGAGTCTTCTCAAAATTCTCTTCTTTGTCTCTATTTTTATCTCATATCAGATTGATCTTCATTCAGCTATTTTGATCTTCGATCATCCGTTGCTTGGGGAGTTGCATGTGATCTATGACCGACATTAGATATTGGCTCGGTTGTCGCTTCTTGCAGAATCTAACAATTTAGAGGTCAAATTTTGTATATAGATGACCATGAGTAGATTCATACCTATTTAGGGGCCAAATTTTTGTATATATAAATGACCAAATGATTATAAATGCATAAATGAAATTTTGTGAAATTTTTTGTATCTATGATTCTACTTGAAATTCATGCATTATACTTTTGTTAATGTGTAATTCATGCATTATTATTTTTTCAATGTGTAATTCATGTGTTATTATTTTGTCAATGTGTAATTCATGCATTATTCTTTTGTCAATGTGAAGATTTTGCATACTTTTGACGATATTTGCATTAACAGAAAAATTGAACGTTATGGTGCTTAACAGATGGCGCCCTGATAGTAGGATGATGAACGTTCGAGTGATCTTGGAACCCAACCAGGACCATGCTTAACATAAAAATTCCCACCTGGACATTCTTGTGCTGATGGTTTGTGGATACGACAAATAAAATGATATTCACCCTATCTTGCAACTTTGCATTGTGCGTGACTGACAATATTTGCATCAACAGAAAAAATGCTGCCTTAAGTAAATGGCTTTTTTCCTCAAAATCTAAGATAGGTTATTGTATAGGGGCCTCACATAACCCTATGGGTGCAAACAAACCATTCGTATGTGCCCCAAATTCAGAGAAACAACCTGTCAAAGTTCGACAATTTTTTGAACTTAGGGCACTCAAGAAATGGCGCAACAACGGTAGGGTGCTAAAATTTCAGGTGATACAGGGATCCAACCAAGACTAGGATTAGCATAAAAAATCCCACCCAGACATGTTCATGCTAATGGTATATTGATACGACAAAAAAAATGAGATTTACATTATCTTTTAACTTTGCATTGCACGCGATTATTACCCTAAAAAAATGGCTTTGATTCTTTAAAATATGAGATAGGTTATTGTAGAGGGGCCTAATGTAATGCCCCACTAGGAACCGTAAAGGATAACAACACATCTAGGCAACTAAAGGGTGAAATAATTTTTTTTAAAAGATTAAGTGCATTAATTATAACCATTGCACGTCTAATAACACAACAGAAGACTAACACATGATTTCCTAAGGGTTACCAACGAAGATTAATCATAGATTATATTAACACCATGGCTAATCCAATTGTCCATTTAATTAGATAAAGTTAATGCTTAAGTTTAAAACTACACATACATCTAAATTCCATAATGAAAGAATCAAGTATTCCCATGCATTCAATTTTCCATAAATCATTTATACACAAGATCAAAGCAACTGAATTAACAAACATCCCACTGACATAATATTACAATATCCATAATTGAATGGCTTCCAAAAATACCACAGAATCCAAAGTTACAATATCAAGGTTACATAAAAGTCTGATACAATGACCACAAGGTCTCAACTGAACAAAGATCACGAACATGAGCTGGTACATGAATCATGAACCAAGAACACCAGTGAAGCCTTTCCTCGCCTGAAGATACAATCCAGAACATCCGATGGGAAGTGGCACTACCACCCGACCATGTGATCCCAAAATGGAACCACCCCACCATGCTAGGAGATAGTAGAAAACCCTCAAGAAAACAAAGTAATACAAGTACGAAATAACTACAAGACTCTGCAAACATCCATGTGACTCAACTCACAAACACTAGTGACTCTAAGGAGAGAGTGTCATCGCATAGCTTGATGGTTACCATGGTAGGCCTCCTAGGTCTTGGCTCTCTATCCTAGTAACATCTCCCGACTTCCGACTCCAACTAAGTCTCATGCAGACCCTACCAATCCTTTCGTGAAGACAAGGTGGTAAGTTTTCCATTCCAGGCCTTCTCATAACATTATGAGCCCTGTACAAGCACTTCACCTATGCACGAGGTACATTATCTTAATTAATATTTATTTCACTCCCCCCCAATATATTATTAGGTTATCACTTTTTAACTGACTTTCGACGGGTTATCCTGCCATCCACTTCAGGCACAACCCCCGCTCGAAAGCCACTCTCTCTCATAGGACACTAACAAGAAAGGTCTCTCTACGAGAACTCTATGGCGAAATAGACAACCATAACTAATCCTGACAAACCATAGGTGAAGGATACACAATCACTAACCCAAGATTGACCATTTGGACAAAATACACAATGACTCAAATCAATAAGATTATACTACAACACCTGACCAAGGAGATATAATAACATAGGACACAATGACAACTCAACCAGAATTGCAACGGAATTAAGCTTGACTGCAAACACCATTTACACAAGACCCTAATACAGGCAATCTTTTCTTACAACAACCAAGAGCATAAATAATTTGCAAATAAGGAATTTACAGATAATAAGAATTTACAACTATATTAATACAAATAAATCAATTTTGTCATTTGTTCAATAAGGTTAAATCAATCACACAAAAATTAATGTCCTAATGTTTTCAAGCATATAAAATCTCCAAATTTACAATTTTTTCTGAAAACACCCAAACTATAATCTAATTACATCCATAAAATATAAATATAACTATAAATTATATTATATTCATATAATAATTATATGAATACCTACAAATAATTCACTTATAATTATATTACAGAATATATATTTAACAACTCAAAATTTAATTTCCACAGTATTAAAATAAAGCTAAAATAATAAAATACCCATAATAATAAAATAACAACTTATATATAAATATATATATATATATATATTATATATTATAAATTAATTAATAAATCACCCAAAATACACAACCCCGACACGAAACCCGAAAGTGCCATGTCAAAGTACGCACAGGGGAAAAGATAGAGGAAACCATACATCACGGCTACTCTGCACAGTAGCACATGCTACCGTTGGTAGCATTGCTACCGAATGGTAGCACATGCTACCGTTGGTAGCCCTGCCACCGCACGGTAGCACATGCTACCGCCGGTAGCAGTTGCTACCGTAGGTAGTAGGTGCTACCGCCGGTAGCATACTACCGAGGGTAGTAATGCTACCGCACGGTAGACGTACTACCCTCGGTAGTTGCTACCTGCGAAATCTTTATTTTATATATATATATATATATATATATATATATATACAATAACCCAAAATTTACAATGAATTTCTTAAAAATAAATTTCCAGAATTTAGTTAAACAAAATTTTTTAGATTTAAATAAGATAATTTCTCCATATCCTATTAAAACCAAATTAATTTATTAAAAATTAAATCCATTACCATAGTAATTAATAATTACCTAGAGGTTACACTAATATTGACAGAACATCCATAGCCAAATATCAAAACTAACCACCAATAAAAAGGAAATATTCTCTCTGGTAAAAACCCATTTTCTTCCAATCTTACAATTTCCATGCAAAATAAAATCTTGGCAAAATCTGCCATAATAATTTTCCTAATTTTTTCAAAATTAACTTCCTTCCATAAACTAGAAATTAACATCAGCAATGGACTTCAACCAAGAACAAGAAATAATCAGACATGATTTTAGATTAAACAAAACATCTTAACACACACATCAATCAGAGAGATAAAAGAAATAAAACTATTTTCTTTAAAACAACAATCAAAAGAAGCCACCCAACCTGGTATAGCTTTCCTGGAAGAAATCTGTAGAAGAGCCCTAATCTTTTCAACAAGCTTCCAATAAATTTCTTCACCTAAATTCCTGACCTGTTTCCAATGTATTCTAAAATAATGACCTATTCCTCTTTAACTAAAATTCTAGGTTGAATATCTTTTTCCCAAAAACCTAAATTTAGTAATAAAAGCAATTTTCTTTTCTTTTCCAACTTTCTAACAAAGGGATAAGTTAACATGCAATAATTAAAAATCATTTTTCTTTCTTTTCTTTTCTCATGCAAATTAATTAATTTTCTAAATAAAAAAATTAAAGAAATACTTTAATTCTAATTAATTATTTTATTCATTTATTTATTTATTCTTTAATTTATTTAAAATTCTACGAACAATAAATGAAATTAATCTAATTTATTTTTCTACTAAAATTTGAATAAAATATATTTCTAATATCATGCAGCTTGCAATTTAATTTATAAACTTCTTTTAATTAATTAAATTTATAATCTCAATGCATACATAATTAACTATGAGATAACTCCATAAACTTAATTAATTAATTAATTAAATCCACTAAAACACACAAACTAAACAAACCTCAAGAAAATACTCATAAAAAGATCAAACAAAATACGAAGGTTGAATAAACTGACAGGACGACCAACTGACGACACTCACAAGAATGTAACTGAGTAAAATAGGGTCAACTACTATCTCCTCCACTTCCATCGGAAAATATAAGGCACGCTCAAACCTGTGAAGCCAGGTGGAGATGATACCCCGTACCTACCCGGTACTTGTACCTGCAATATCTTACATCACCGAACCACACATGCATATATACAATATAGAAAACACGACATACACACCAATGAAGGAGAATCGCGACGTTCCCTGTCTCACCGAAATGAGTGAAGGAAAATCGTCCCCTTGCATCCAATACACTCTCAGACACACAACATATAATTCCACATTGCATAGATAAAGTAAAATGTCAGTGCCTAGCAATAATCCATAAAATGCCATAAATCACAAGTACTGAAATACTGCAAATAAATTATGCATCTCATATCCAGATAAAGCATGAAATAATGTCATAAAAAATCTGAATAACACATCATGGTAATGTATCCACTAAAAACAAACAATAATAAAATATGAGTCTAATGAGTTCAAGGGAGTAGGGGTACTACATTCTCCCCCCCAAAACTAGGCTTACTCCCGGAAGCCTAAAACAAATAAGAATACAACTCTCTCATCTTCTCTGCATCCTCCCAAGTCACCGAAGTCTCATCATTTGGGTCCCATAGGACCCTTACTTGGTCGATGGTGTGAGCCCTGAGGATCAAATCCCTGCGCTGAAGAATGTGCACGGGCTCCATAGAAAGCTGCCCGTCCTTGACCTGCAAAGAGTTCCAATCAAGAACATGTGTCACATCGGGATGATAAGGTCGAAAAACTAAAATATGGAAGACATCGTGGATGTGGGATAGACTTGGTGGCAAGGCAAGATGGTAGGCAACATGTCCTATCCTCTCTAGGATCTCAAAAGGCCCAACAAACCAAGGCGCCAACTTAGAACCCTTTCCATAACGACTCAGACTCTTCCGCAGACGCACTCTCAAGAACACACGATCGCCAACAGAAAACTGACGATCTACCCTATGAGCATCTGCATACTTCTTCTGCCTATCCTGTGCCGCTACCAAATGCTCATGAATCCTATCTACGTGTTGCTCCATCTCCCAAAGAATATCCAGTCCTATAAGCACCCTATCCTCTAACCGATCCCAACTCAAAGGAGTGTGGCAAGGATGACCATACAATTCCTGAAAGGGGGACATACCTATGGAGCTATGATATCCATTGTTATAAGCAAACTCCACTAGATAGATATAGTCCTCCCAACTCAATTGTTGGTCCATCACATACATGTGAAGCATGTCCTCTAACACCTGATTCACTCGCTTTGTCTGACCATCTGTCTCTGGGTGATAAGCTGAACTAAAGTTCAACTGAGTCCCCAAAGTATGCTGAAGTGAGGTCCACAATGCTGAGGTGAAGACAAGATCTCTATCAGATATGATTCGCCTTAGAATCCCATGCAATCTCACTACATCTTCCAAGAAGACTCGTGCCACCACTGCTGCCCTATAGGAAGCTCGAATAGGAACAAAATGAGCAACCTTAGTCAATCTGTCAACTATGACCATGATAGCATCATGACGATGCGAAGAGATAGGCAATCCAACAATGAAATCCATGCAAATGATATCCCATTTCCAATCCAGTACCAAATTAGGCTGTAAAAGCCCTGCCAGGTGTTGATGCTCTGCCTTCACCCGCTGACACTCTAAACACTTCGACACAAAATCAGCAATGTCTTGCTTCATACCAGCCCAATGATAAATCTGTCTAAGATCTGCGTGCATCTTTTTGACACCTAGATGTGCCAAATAAGGTGCACGATGGGCCTCAGTCATGATCAAAACACGAAGACCCTCCAAAGGAGGTACATAGATCTGTCCATGGTGATGAAGAAGTCCATCTGCCTCAAGGTTATATCCAAAAAATCTACCCTCTAAAGGCCTTCCAGACTCTATCACCGTTCTAACATCCTAATACCAAGTATCCTGAGGAAGAACTCCTAGAATTATCTCTCTCAAGTCTACTCCAAGGGACAATGTTGAAACTTCATGCCACCTATGACTCAAAGCATCTGCCACTATGTTCTCTTTCCCCTAAATATAACGAACCTTAAAATCATACTCGCAGAAGAATTCCATCCATCTCCGCTGTCGAGCATTCAAGTTCTATTGCGTGAATATATACTGCAGAACGCGGTGATCACTATGCAGCTCAAATCAATGCCCTAATAGGAAATGTCGCCATCTAACCAAAGCATGAACTATAGCTACCAGCTCTAAATCATGAACTGGATAGTTCAACTCATAGTTCTTGAGTTTGCGAGACTCATAAGCAACCACACGTCCATCTGGCATAAGCACTGCACCTATACCTTCCAAAGAGGCATCTGTGCATACCATAAAATCTCTAGATGGATCAGGAACTGCCAAAATCAAAGCACTGACAAGGAGTTCCTTCAAGGTCCTAAAAGCTACTTCACACTGTTCTGACCAAACAAACTTCTTCCCTTTTCTTTGAAGAGAAGTAATCAGGTGTCCTATTTGAGAAAAGCCTTCAACAAAGCGATGGTAATATTCGGCCAAACCCATAAAAATCCTAACTTCTGAAACATTGGTCGGCGCTGGCCAATCAACAATGGCTTGGATCTTTGAAGGATCCATGGATATACCTTCTCCTGAAACCACATGACCAAGATAGTTCACCTCAGACTGGAAAAAGTCACACTTTGCCAAATTGGCATAAAGTTGATTCTCCCTCAAGCACTGCAATACCTGACATAAGTGACCCTCATGCTCCTCCATAGATCTAGAATAAATTAGAATGTCATCAAAGAATACAATGACGAAACGATCAAGGCAGGTATGAAAAACCCCATTCATTAAGCTCATGAAAACTGAAGGCGCGTTCATCAACCCAAATGGCACCACTGTGAACTCATAGTGACCATAACGAGTATGAAACGCTGTCTTATGAATGTCTGCATCCTGAATGGGTAACTGATGGTATCCCAACTTTAGGTCAATTTTTTAGAACACCTTGGCTCCCTTAACCTAATCAAAAAGGTCATCTATACGAGGCAATGGATATCTATTCCGGATGGTTACCTTATTCAGCTGTCGTTAATCAATTCATAACCAAAGAGAACCATCTTTCTTCTTAACAAAGATAACAGATGCACCCCAAGGGGAAACACTAGGATGAATGAATCCCTTGGCCAACAATTCTTCTATTTGCAACTTCAACTCACTCAACTCTTGAGTAGTCATCCGATATGGAGCTCTCGAAATAGGTTCTGCACCAAGAACCAAATCGACACGAAAGACTATGTCTCGCTTCGGAGGCATACTAGGAATATCCAATGGAAACACATCAGCATACTCCCCTAGAATAGGGTGACTATCAAGAGTGATTTCTCGACTCTCTGACTCAACCACATCCTCAAGAGAAACTGCAAAAAGCTGACACCCTCTACGCATGCATCGCTTAAGTTGCATAGCTGAGATCATACGTAGGGATATCGGCTTTTGTACTCCAACAATCTCCACTTCTCTGCCAAGGTCATTTAAACACTCCACTGTCTTCTTTCGACAATCTACGAGAGCACTGTGAGATGATAGCCAATCCATCCCTAATACAACTCCATAAGAACCCAAAGGAATAACTCGAAGGTCAACATAGGTAACTATGGTTCCTAGGTCCAACTTACAACTCAGAATGAAAGCATCTACAGAAACACGGACACCTGTAGCCAACACTATTTGCCACCTATCTGCCTGCTTAGCAAATGTGAGTCCACATCGCTCCACAATGTATAAAGAAATGAAAGAATCTAAGGCACCAGAATCAAAAAGTACAGAGATAGGGATTTCGTGCAACATACATACTGCCTCAATGACTGTACCCTGATGATCAGCTTGGCGGTCATCTACTGCTGCAAACACTCTATGGGATCTCCCTGCATCTCCCACTGTAGGCTCAGATGTTGTTGGCCTCTGACTACCTGTATTGTGTAAACGCTGAGGGTACTGCACGGCTCTGTGATCAAATTGTCCACAAGAGAAGCAAGCTCCTCTATTACCTATCAGCCCACTAGATTGCTGGAAACTTCCCTGGCTAGGGGCGTGAGAGGTATTCTGCGAGGACTGCCCTGTAGGGCCCTGTTTGCCCTTCTACCAGTTCCTCTTCTTCTTATATTGAGAGTTGCCACCTTGCTGGCCCTAGAACTGGTTTGGTTTCAACAGTTGCTATTGCTGATGTCCACCCTTAGCGGGTGTCTGAGGGGTCCTAAATGGTGCAGCTGACTGAGACTGATTTCCCTGAGCTCTATTCCCACTGGAAGGTGTGCTCCCTATCTGCACACATGTTTGACCACCAAGTGCATGACTAAGGTTCAGCTCAACCAATCTAGCTTTCACCACGGCTATCTCAACTGAAGGTGGCTCAAACACCCTCACTCCTCCACTAATGCGGTCATTCAAACCTCTGAAGAAATGTTGGACAAGCATAGCCTCGTCATTACCAATCCCGACATACTGTTTGAGCTCATAGAACCTACGCCCATACTAGTCTACTGTCATCCCATACTGGCGCAAGGCATAGAATTCATCTGCTCGAGTCTGCCTCCACTAGGGTGAGAGAAATCGTGCCCTGAATCTCTCCAGAAATAGCTCCCATGTTACGGTGTTAATGCATACACCGATCTTATCCTCCTCTAATCTCCACCAAATTGAAGCAAAATTATTGAGACGCATAATATCACATCTCGCCTTAGTGTTGCTACTGTATGGAAACATAGCGAAACACTGGTCCAAATCGATGAGCCAAGTCTCTGCCTCGAGACTGGTACCCATACCATCAAAGTAAGGAGGATTGGACCTCATCAAATCCTTCATGTGACCCAAGGAAGGTGGATATCGGACAGTTGGAATCTCCCTCCTCCTGGGTGATCTCTCCCTCTCTCTCTCTCTCTCTCCTTTGGAACCTGCTAAAGCGAGTCATCAACCTGAGCATGAATAGGTTGCTCAAACTTAGGCCTTTGGCCTAACCTAGCCAGAACCTCCTGAAACATCTATCTCAGCTCTTCCCTTTCGGGAACCTGCTCTCGTGCATGCTGAGAATTCTTATGAACAAACTGTTCCGGCTCAACACTCACATGAGTGGGTGGTGGTGAAGGACTATGATGGTCAGAACCACGGCCCCATCATCCACCTCTTCCTCCTTTGCGACCACCCGTACGACCACCTCCTCTAGCTTTCCTAGCCATAACCTGGTACCATAAAAGAGAAAATGGTTCAGATCTACAACAAGGATAAGACAAGAGAGATACAAACATTAAGACCTAAACAAGATGGTCAACTGAAAGGCACACTAAAAACCCAAAGTACCCAATGTTGAAACTTGGGCTCTGATACCAAATGTAATGCCCTATCAGGAACCCTAAAGGAAAACAACACATCTAGGCAACTAAAGGGTGAAATAATTTGTTTTTTTAAAGATTAAGTGCATTAATTATAACCATTGCACATCTAATAACACAGCGGAAGACTAACACATGATTTCCTAAGGGTTACCAATGAAGATTAATCGTAGATTATATTAACACCATGGTTAATCCAATTGTCCATTTAATTAGATAAAGTAAATGCTTAAGTTTAAAACTACACATACATCTAAATTCCATAATGAAAGAATCAAGTATTCCCATGCATTCAATTTTCCATAAATCATTTATACACAAGATCAAAGCAACTGAATTAACAAACATTCCACTGACATAATATTACAATATCCATAATTACATGGCTTCCAAAAATGCCACGGAATCCAAAGTTACAATATCAAGGTTACATAAAAGTCTGATACAATGACCACAAGGTCTCAACTGAACAAAGATCATGAACATGAGCTGGTACATGAATTATGAGCCAAGAACACCAGCGAAGCCTTTCCTCGCCTGAAGGTACAATCCAAAACATCCAATGGGAAGTGGCACTACCACCCGACCATGTGATCCCGAAATGGAACCACCCCACCATTCTAGGAGATAGTAGAAAACCCTCAAGTAAGCAAAGTAAGACAAGTATGAAATAACTATAAGACTCCACAAACATCCATGTGACTCAACTCACAAACACTAGTGACTCTAAGGAGAAAGTGTCATCGCATAGCTTGATGGTTACCATGGTAGGCCTCCTAGGTCCCGGCTCTCTATCCTGGTAACATCTCCCGGCTTCCGACTCCAACTAAGTCTCATGCGGACCCTACCAATCCTTTCGTGAAGACAAGGTGGTAAGTTTTCCAATCCAGGCCTTCTCATAACATTATGAGCCCTTTACAAGCATTTCACCTATGCACGAGGTACATTGTCTTAATTAATATTTATTTCACTCCCCCCCAATATATTATTAGGCTATCACTTTTTAACTGACTTTCAACGGGTTATCATGTCATCCACTTCGGGCACGGCCACCGCTCGAAAGCCACTCTCTCTCATAGGACACTAACAAGAAAGGTCTCTCTATGAGAACTCTATGGCGAAACAGACAACCATAACTAATCCCGACAAACCACAGGTGAAGGATACACAATCACTAACCCAAGATTGACCATTTGGACAAAACACACAATGGCTCACATCAATAAGGTTATACAACAACACCTGACCAAGGAGATATAATAGCATAGGACACACTGACAACTCAACCAAAATTGCAACGAAATTAAGCTTGACTGCAAACACCATTTACACAAGATCCTAATACAGGCAATCTTTTCTTACAACATCCAAAAGCATAAATAATTTGCAAATAAGGAATTTACAGATAATAAGAATTTACAACTATATTAATACAAATAAATCAATTTTGTCATTTGTCCAATAAGGTTAAATCAATCACACAAAAATTAATGTCCTAATGTTTTCAAGCATAAATGTAAAATCTCCAAATTTACAATTTTTTCTGAAAACACCCAAACTATAATCTAATTACATCCATAAAATATAAATATAACTATAAATTAAATTATATTCATATAATATATGAATACCTACAAATAATTCACATATAATTATATTACAAAATATATATTTAACAACTCAAAATTTAATTTCCACAGTATTAAAATAACGCTAAAATAATATAATACCCATAATAATAAAATAACAACTTATATATAAATATATATATTATATATTATAAATTAATTAATAAATCACCCAAAATACACAACCCCGACACGAAACCCGAAAGTGCCATGTCAAAGTACACACAGGGGAAAAGACAAAGGAAACCATACATCACGACTACTCTGCACGGTAGCACATGCTACCGTAGGTAGCACTGCTATCGCACAGTAGCACATGCTATCGCCGGTAGCAGTTGCTACCATAGGTAGCATACTACCGATGGTAGTACTGCTACTGTACGGTAGACGTACTACCCTCGGTAGTTGCTACCTACGAAATTTTTATTATATATATATATATATATTTAAAATATTTTACAATAATCCAAAATTTACAATGAATTTCTTAAAAATCATTTTCCAGAATTTAGTTAAACAATTTTTTGTTAGATTTAAATAAGATAATTTCTCCATATCCTATAAAAATGAAATTAATTTAATTAAAAATTAAATCCATTACCATAGTAATTAATAATTACCCAAAGGTTACACTAATATTGATAGAACATCCATAGCCAAATATCAAAACTAACCCCCAATAAAAAGGAAATATTCTCTTTGGTAAAAACCCATTTCTTCCAATCTTACAATTTCCATGCAAAATAAAATCTTGGCAAAATCTACCATAATAATTTTCCTAATTTTCTCAAAATTAACTTCCTTCCATAAACTAGAAATTAACATCAGGAATGGACTTTAGCCAAGAACAAGAAATAATCAGACAAGATTTTAGATTAAACAAAACATCTTAACACACACATCAATCAGAGAGATAAAAGAAATAAAACTATTTTCTTTAAAACAACAATCAAAAGAAGCCACCCAACCTGGTATAGCTTTCCTGGAAGAAATCTATAGAAGAGCCCTAATCTTTTCAACAAGCTTCCGATAAATTTCTTCACCTAAATTCCTGACCTGTTTCCTGTGTATTCTAAAATAATGACCTATTCCTCTTTTTAAACTAAAATTCTAGGTTGAATATCTTTTTCCCAAAAACCTAAATTTAGTAATAAAAGCAATTTTATTTTCTTTTCCAATTTTCTAACAAAGGGATAAGTTAACATGCAATAATTAAAAATCATTTTTCTTTCTTTTCTTTTCTCATGCAAATTAATTAATTTTCTAAATAAAGAAATTAAAGCAAAACTTTAATTCTAATTAATTCTTTTATTCATTCATTTATTTATTCTTTTATTCTTTTATTTATTTAAAATTCTAGGAACAATAAATGAAATTAATCTAATTTATTTTTCTACTAAAATTTGAATAAAATATATTTCTAATATCATGCAGCTTGCAATTTAATTTATAAACTTCTTTTAATTAATTAAATTTATAATCTCAATGCATACATAATTCAACTATGAGATAACTCCATAAACTTAATTAATTAAATCCACTAAAACACACAAACTAAACAAACCTCAAGCAAATACTCATAAAAAGATCAAACAAAATACGAAGGCCGAACAAACTGATAGGACGACCAACTGACGACACTCACAAGAGTGTAACTAAGTAAAATAGGGTCAACTACTATCTCCTCCACTTCCATCGAAAAATATAAGGCACGCTCAGACCTGTGAAGCCAGGTGGAGATGATACCCCGTACCTGCCCGGTACTTGTACCTGCAATATCCTACATCACCGAACCACACATGCATATATACAATATAGAAAACACGACATACACACCGATGAAGGAGAATCGCGACGTTCCCTGTCTCATCAAAATGAGTGAAGGAAAATCGTCCCCTTGCATCCAATACACTCTCAAACACACAACATATAATTCCACATTGCATAGATAAAGTAAAATGTCAGTACCTAGCAATAATCCATAAAATGCCATAAATCACAAGTACTAAAATACTGCAAATAAATTATGCATCTCATATCTAGATAAAGCATGAAATAATGTCATAAAAAATCTGAATAACACATCATGGTAATGTATCCACTGAAAACAAACAATAATAAAATATGAGTCTAATGAGTTCAAACGAGTAGGGGTACTACACCTGACATTACCATATGGGTTGAAATAGATCATTCATATGCGAAGGAACACAATGGACCACTGAGAGGGGGGGTGAATCCGTGGTAATAAAAAACTTTAACTCTTGTAAATGATCTAAGCTTTAATAACAAAAACCAATAAACTATGAGCAAAGATATAAAACTAACCAACACACACACATAAAAGGCAAACCCATAACACAAGTTATATGAGGAAAATCCACGGTGGAGAAAAACCTCCGTGATAAATGTTGTTGGAGTCTATTGGTCCAATCCAGCCTCACAAATAAAGTCGATTACAATGTTTTGGGCACCAACCCAAGGAGCACCAACCCGTCAAGTTTATGGGAACCAACCCAAAGGAGCATCAAGCCCTAGATTTATGAGCACCTACTCAAAGGATCACCTACCCCTTCTTTAAGCTCCCACTCAGAGAATTAAAATGACTCAATAAATGAACTGATATAATGAAAATCCTTGTTACAAATGAGTTTGTAACACCTTACTATTTTGTTGCTAGCTCGTTGTGTTATCTACACTTGAGATTGTGTGACTCTTCCTTTCTCTCAATCTCTATCCTCTGCACTCTGTCTTCTGCTATCAGCCCCTTTTGCCAACCTTCTGTTCTCTGCTCTTCTCTATACACTACTCTCTAGTTGGAGCTCAGTCAATTCTCTTTCTTTGTTTCTCACAGTGTATATAACCCACTATGTTATCCACCTCAGCTCACTACTCACTGCTCTCTGGTCTTTGATCTCTGCTCTCCACCTCTATTCTCCTTTCTATAATCTCTATGCTATTTATTTTGGCTCCCTCTTATCTTTTCTTCATTTTATGATCTTACTGCATGCAATCTCTTCTACAATGTTAGGCCTATACTATCATTGTGTTATTGACACCTATTGGAGTTGCTTCTCTACACTCTCTCTATTTTGTAGTCTCTTCTTTTTCAGCACTTCTTCTCATGCACACCAATCACACATTCTCGACTTCACACCTCTCTCTTTTCTCTGATTTTCTTGCTCTCTGCTTCTACTTCCCACTGCCTTTGATCTCCTCTTCACTTTCAGATTTTTTTGCGATGTTATTGACTGGCTCGACTTCGTGTTATGTGCACCTATGGAAATTGCTTCTCTTCGGCCTCTATTTTTACAAAGCTTCTTTTTCTCAACATCACTGACTACTCTACTTTTTCTCCTCATATACACTTCTCAACTATCCACTAACTTCACTTAGTGGTAATCTGTGTATAGCTGATATTTTCCCTCCAAACAGATATCTAGAAAAATATTTTCGAGCTCCTAAGAAATTTGTCCTACAGGATGATTGGATGTCATCATTCATTGCACCATCTTCCATATTTAGAATGAGCTTTGGATTCATATTACTATCTTTAGTAATCTTCACTTAACTGCAACTGTGATGTCTTGTCAATTGGAGGTATTTCAAATCTTTTTCATGGCAATGATATCTTCTTTCTAAGTTTCTCGAGCTGCTAAATGATTTGCCTTGTCTATTCATTTTGTCTATTAGTTGTCTAAATTAAATGTCTTCTTACTTCTTTCAGCTACCTCTACAATCTGGTTTGACATTACACACAATCCCCATTCCAAAAAAATATTTTAACTGCAAATCTACCCAGCATTTATTTCATTTTTGTTTGCAGCTCAATCTAAAAGATATTCTTTCGATACGTGTGCTCTTTTCTTTAATAATCAATCAAACATTTTTCCATCAAAGCATCCACATGTCACTTTGCCACGTGGTGAATGGTGGGACCCATCTACATAACCATTTGCACAAAAAAAGTCCACGTGTGAAGGAAATTCACATTGGATTCACGAGTTGCATTGATGTGTTATGTAGGTTGCATAATAGGCATGTTATACATGTTGGAAAAACTTCCTTCCTGCAGGCTAGCGGGATAACACACCTTCTTCCTCTTCACTTTTCCCGCAAGATCATTCTTTATTCATTTTCTTGGCTATGGGATGGCGAGGTGTTTCACCCTTCTTTCAATTTGTTTCCCCGTAGGACCATTTTCTTCTAAGATTCTTGGCCATGGGATAGCGAGAAACATCATTTGCTTTTCTTAAGTGTTACCCTGCAAGGTCACATTTCTTCAACCATTCCTGCCACGGGATATCGGGGAGCACAATTTTCCTTTTGTTCTTTTAACCCTGCAAAGTCATCCTACTCACGCTGTGAGATAGCGAGAAACCAAATTGCTTCATTGTTATGTTACCCTACGCGACTGCTCCACTTCAACCTTATACACTGCAGGATAGCGGGGTGCGTCATTTTCTTCGCTTTTGTGTTACCCTGTAGGGTCACATTTCTCTTGTCCATCACGTCGCAGGATGGCGGGGAACCTCATTTACATCGCTTAAATGTTATCTCATAGGGCATTTTTGTTGCAGTCCAAGATAGAGGAGGTGCCTAACGAACCTTCATTCTGTTTACCCTGCAAGGCATTTTGTCTTATGTTCTCTAGGTTGCAGGATAGCAGGGGAGACAAACCTGTCGCGTTATTGACATCCTCTATCACATAACCAACATGACTAGCCCAACATGTTATTGACATCTCCGATCATATAACCATCGTGTTATTGACATCTACAGTCACATAACCATCATGTTATTGACAACCCAGTCGCATAACTATCATGTTATTAGATTCCTGTCTCCTTTCACAGCTACATAGATAGCGATAACCTATGTGTTATATACACCACTTGTAACATCTATGTAACTAACACAATATGTTATACACATCTACGACAATCACTCCCGATAACTGCATGCATCTAACATGGTGTGTTATATATGCACTGCAACTTTACTTTTTCTGATTCAAACTAGTTTGCTCAATGCCTTTACCACTTCACTGGCCTTTGTCGTCTTCGTCCAGTAACCTATCCCAATAGCACATCTCATGCTTGCCTTCTATATCTCCATGTGGGACTACCATGATGTGTTATATGATGTTGCACCAACACTTTTTCTCTTGGTCAAACCTATTTTCCCCATGCCATCACAACTCTATTACCTTGGTCCTCTAACCACCTGTGGGTCCAATAGCAGAGTCCATTGTCCTCTCTATCTTATTTGAGTCCATTTACTCCATGCACCCTCCATGCATGTAGATTTAACCTACATAACTTTGCTAACCTGATGCAACACCATATCAGTCAATCTGATCCTCTAGGGCATTCATCATCTTGCATCTTTATCCAATCCGGTCTTTATTCTAGGACACCCATCTGTTGCATCTTCTCAACTGTTGACATCAATGATAATCTAATGCCAAGAATATGTGCCCCAAATTTTGAATAATAACTTGTCAAAGTTCGACAATTTTTTGAACTTAGGACACTCAAGAGATGGCACCGCGATGGTAGGGTGTTGAGTGTTTGGGTGACCCGGGGAGCCAACCAGGTTCATGCCTATCATAAAAACTCCCACTCAGACATTCTCATCTTGACAGTTCATGGATACGACAAACAAAATGAGATTTACCCTATCTTGCAACTTTGCATTGCATGCGACAGACGATATTTGCATCAACAACAAAATTGTTACCCTAAGAAAATGGCTTTTGTTTCTTCAAAATATAAGAAATTTTTATTATAAAGGAGCCTTACATGACCCTGTAGGTTCAAACAGATTGTTCGTATAAGCCCCAGATTTCGATAGACATCCTATCAAAGTTTGACAATTTTTTGAACTTAGGGCACTCAAGAGATAGCACCACGACAATAGGGCATTGAACATTTGGGTGACCCGGGGAGCCAATTAGGACCATTCCTAGCATAAAAAGTCTCACCTAGACATGTTCGTACTAACAGTTTGTGGATACAACAAACATAACAAAATTTACCCTATCTTGCAACTTTGCATTACGTGCGACTGATGATATTTGCATCAACAAAAGAATTGCTGCCCTAAGAAAATGGCTTTGTTTCTTCATAATGTGAGATAGGTTATTGTAGAGGGACCTCATGTGACCTTGTGAGTTCAAACAAATCATTTGTATGTTCCTTGTATTTTGAGAAACATCCCATCAAAGTTTGATAAATTTTTGAACTTAGGGCACTCAAGAGATGACACCGCGATGGTAGGGCATTGAATGTTCGGGCGACCTGGGGAACCAACTAGAACCATTCTTAGCATAAAAATACCCACCTAGACATGCTCGCATTGATGGTTTGTGGATACGACAAACATAACAAGAGCTACTCTATCTTGCAACTATTGACAACTTTTGAGAACATTTGAGAACTATTGATAACTATTGACAACTTTTGACAACTATTGACAACTTTTGACAATCATTGACAACTATTGACAAATTTTGACAACTATTGACAACTATTGACAAATTTTGATCTCAATGATCATAAAATTTGGTGAAGTTGCCCAAGGCAACAAAATTCAACACTTGGAATTTAGATAATACCAATTGTCATTCATAAGTTCCATTGAATTTCAATATCATTAATCCATAACATGCTAAATTGTTCATAACTGAACCATTCATAATTGAATATACATTGTTCATAAGTTGTTCAAAACATAACCATTCTTATTTAAATGAATATACATTGTTCATAACTTAACAATTCTTAAGATGTTCATAATTTTTTCAAAGTATGAAGATATGCACACAATGAACAAATTAGATCAAATATCACCTTTTATATATATCCAAATATAAAATAAAAGTCTTACAAAAATCTGGCATATGTGCCATCTCAATAAAATATACAAAAAATGACATATGTGCCAAATCAATACAAGTTTCACAAAACTATAACATATATTCCATCTCAAGATCAATATACAATGGCCACAACTAATATTATATAACTCTAATAAATCCTATAGTTGTGGTGGATCATCAAAATCAAGCCTCTTTGAAGTACTGTGTGGCTCTGCAGATGCTTGTAGAACAACAATTCAAACAACAAGTTAGATTAAACTTATTTCAATAATAATTTACAGTTGTCAAATTAACATCAAAATAACTATATCATACTATTATTTCTCTATATTTGAATTATTAATTAACTCGTGGTTTTTTTTGCAGGTTTTCATTCTGAAAATGATGGTCTAATTTGACGATCAAGAGTCCTACCAAATTGGCGAGGTAGAGGATCTGTGTTATGCTCATATCGCAAAGAGGTCTACACCAGTTTTTTTTTTTTATATATATATATATATATATATATATATATATATATAAACAAATATTTATAATATAGAATAAATGTGTACCAAATTCTTTGATGGTTCTCCTGTTGTCCTAGGAGGGGTCATCACTGATGAAATAGGTATCGGTGTTCCATGTATGTAAAATGATATGATTGTAATACAATGAATGTACATGTGCATATAATCATGAAATTGAGAATATAAAAAAAACATATACCTCTTTCATCTCTTCTTCCAATGCATCATTAGGTGCATTCATCATTGTTGTAAACAATCCTAGCTGTCACTGTACATGTACAAGACAAAAGATGTTAGAGTCGATCAATCTAGATGAATGTGTATAAAAATAATAATTTTAAAAAATAAAATCTAAATCTTGCTACAACAACCTGTGTAAACTCTTAAATTATTATATCTTGATTAAAATTGTGCTCAATTAACTTTTTTGATTAGGCATCCTTGAGAATGACCTTTGCAAAGGAGAAATCTCAGCGACATGTGACATACCCCAAAAGAGTAACATAATTAATGTACATCAACACATAATGTTAGCATAAAGTTAACTATAATTCAACTGATATGCATATTCAATACAAACTATAAACAAGATGTGTACAAAGAAGAATACCATATAGCTTTCTAGGCCAAATAAAATGGTCGTAACAATGATCTTTGTTAAAGTTGGTCCACAGTCAACAATTGTCAAACCCCACACAAAGATACATTAGAAAGTTAATATACATTATAAAACATTAATTTGAGTTCAAGGTCTTATCCTATTTTGAAATGAATTGTAAAATTTTTACTTCTGATGAAGATACATGTGTAAGAGTTGTGGCAGGTGTAGTGGATGACGTACCAAAATTCGCTACATCTTGAAATGCATATTGTTTGCATTAGTTTAATTTGAACTATAATTACAAATCTATTTACATTTGAAAATTTAAAGTATTTAATAAATAAAATATTATACATTCAAATCAACATACCTAACTAGCAAAGACCTGTTGCATTAGGTCATCTATGAGGGCCACGTCATCTGGTCCAACAAACTCACAACTAGCCCCACAATCTGTGCATTCATGGTAGCTCAAATCATCTACACATGCAATGCTATCTACCCCATAGCATACATCATAGCAAATGATGCACTGTTGACCACTAGGTATGCTAGAAGTAGGTGGTCTAGTTGCAACACCATCATCTACTGTAGCACCATAAGTGCTCCTACACTATCATCTGGGCCAATAGGATGTGATAGATGTGTCCCATGCTAGATGATGGTGTCAGTCAGTGTGACAGCTACCTGAATAGTCTCCATCTATATAGACTCCTTCAAGGCTACAAGGACCATCACATGCACAAAGGGTTTCAAAGCTAGTGGAACCCGATTCTGGGGGTTCTGTACTCGTCGAGTACTTGGTTTATTTTGGGTAGAGCCTCCACCTCTACCCTAGAACTCCCTCATATCAAAATAATTACGGATCTCATTCAGGATGGACTTGTAGTATAGTTTTCTCAAAAAATATAAAGACACCTCAAGGTTATTGCAAGGAGGCTAGTCAAAAACCATCCACCACCTATCCCAAAATTGTGTTTTGATGGCCATGTGATTGCATCAATGTATAGGAAAAATCTTTGAATTAAAATGTAGGGTCTCCTAGGTTCAATGATTAGTGAAAAGAGCACATATTTGTGCATTTGTGCTTTGCTTACCTCTTTATTTTTTACTACATCATATGAGAGACCTTGTGCATAATAGTTGTGAAATGATTTTATATATGCATCCCATTAAGTGACTTGTTTTGAAACTTTGTCAACACTATCCACCATTATTTCTAGGGCTTGGGCAAGGTCTACATGGAGTTGGTGTTCTTATGCTTTCAGTCTAGACACTAGGTTGCAAATGATTAATCTATTTTATGCCAATCGACATAGTAAATCCTCCTATGCAGTTTGTGAAGGGTTTATTGGAGGATTAGGAGGATTACAGGGCATATTTTGTTGAGGGGGATTGTCTTGTAGAGTATCTGATATCAAATTTACAAAATAAAATAAAATAAATCAAAAACTAAAAAACTATAGCGAAATTCAAAATACAAAACAATAAAAATGCATAAATGAATCATAAACTCACTTCTCCGATGAACTGGCATTTTGATTTGGCTTGTAGGGCTAAAATCACGATCGAGTTTCACGTAGTGTAGCTTAGTTGTTTGTTGTTTTTGGTGGAGGCCGCGGGTAGAATGGTCCTAGTTGCTTTTCCAAAAAAAATATAATTAGAAAAACGTGATTGGGTTATAAAAACTAAAAAAACATGTCCGAGTTACTAATAACATTAATAACCGCTCAGGTTTTAAAATAAATAAATAACCTGTTTGGGTTACGATTTGGATTTTCCTGACCGTAACCCAATCAGATTATGTTCATTTTTTATTTATTTTTAGATAATGGCCACTTTTTTGTTCATCATCTTAGTGTACTTAGCCCCTTGCAAATTAGGGAATATATGAAATGAAGGAGAATCACTATTTTGCAAGTTGTGAGATTTATTTGTGTTTCTAAGACACGATTCATCGTTACTTGGTGGGCATGTTGTTAGAAAGGAGAATTTCTTCACCTTCGTGAGCTTTGCCAACAACATCGTGAGTATTTACTTTTGAACTTGGTCTATTTTCTGATCTATATTTATTTAATGATAAATTCAATTATCTAATTTGAGTAGCTATAGAGAACTAAAAAAGGGAATCGTATGTTGTGGTAGAGCGTCAAGTTCTTTTCCACTAATAATTTGCACTTGTGATAGAAGTTGTAGACAATGGTCTTATTGTGGCTCAAACTTGGGCTTTCAATGACAGAGGATACAAAGCTCTACAAAATTTCCCTAGCGTCTATGATGAGAAACTCTTTGAGGTAAATCTTCCTTCTACAACTCAATTACTTACTTATTGAATGAGAAACAAATATTCCATTCATTCTATGCACAAATCGAATGATATGCACACAAATAAATAGGATGATATGCACACAATCAAATATAATGTCGAGTTTTAGGGATGAGAAACATTAAAGAAGAATCTATAGTGACAACATCCAGAGAACGAAGATGGTAATTCTATTTGTGCATAGAATGAATGGAATATTTGATTTAAATTATGTAAAAGCTTATGATTGGTTGATGTATTGTTGATAGTATAATTTGTAACATTTTTATTTGGAATACAACTCTGGGAAAATACATGTTACACTTTTTCATAGAAATTATTTTAAGTTTTCACTTCTTATTCAAGAAAAAGATTAAAGTTATCTTCGATGTAAGCTATTATATCTTGCGCATAAAAATGTTGAGATTTAAGTGTTTTAGAGATGTGTTTTAAATTTATAGTTATCTTGGTCAACTCAATATTTAAAGTTTTGGAGATTTAAGTGTGTTCTAGAGATGTGTTTTAAATTCATATTTATTTTGGATGGTTTGATATTTAAAGGTTTTTATAGATGTGTTTTGAGTGTATTATATGAAGTCGAATAAAAGACCATCAAAAGATGAAGTTATAGACAAGGAAGGAGTCAATAGATATTAATAATGCACAATACAAATGGTACTAAAATAATATTATTCCTTTGATAAGAACAAAAATCAAATCAATGATGGTGTTGTAAGTAGATTATTAGCTATTTTACGTTATCAAGATTTTATTTCATAATTTAATACAAATTAATTATAAATCATATTAATGATGGTTTCAATTGAATATATGATTACAACTACTAATTTGAATATTATGAAGTTGGACATTTAAATTTTGTAGAGTTTTGAAAAGAGCACAATATATTCTTCGTGTTCGATATTCTTGTCGATAAACATGTTTTTTATTATTATTATTATTATTATTATTATTATTATTATTATTATTATTATTATTATTATTATTATTATATAGAGTAGTGACAACAATACATAATAAATGTCAATTAATATTCTTACAATGCATTCAAAATCTGCTCTTATATGAGATCCAAATGAATTCTACAATGCTTATAGATTTTACCACTCATGTAGTACCAAGGATAGAAACAAAGGTTGATTAAGATTCTTACATGCTTTTAAGACTTTAAGTTCATTTTTGTGAAAAAATTGATTCATAAGAACTCACCAATGCTTAGAAGGTTCGGGCTCAATCTATACAATTACCACCATATTAGTCATGAATATGCACATGTAAGTTATTTTGAATCTTTCATAAAATTTATATTAATTATAGTATGTACTATTTTGTAAAATTTCATGTTTTCAGGTTTGAAAATGTGTTTTAACAGATTTATTATATTTTTAATTTTTAATTTAAAATAAGCGAGTCACTAACTCACATTAATAAATAGTTAAAAATCTTTGTTGTACATCCACAAAATCTATCACAATAAATATAAATATTATTTTAAAGACATATAAAGTTCATATCAAACTTAGGATCTTATACATCATCACAATTTGGGCTATCGTTGTTAGCATTCCATTTGTAATAATTAAAAATATTTTTTAATATTCAACTAAGATACAAACATTCACAAATATTTAATTTGGGGTTCTATCTTGAATACCAACCCTAACGTTGACTCTAATTCTAACCCTAATCATGATATAAACTCTAACCCTAACCAAATTGTTATCTTACCCCTAACCCTAATTATAATTCTAGCCCTAACCCTAACTATAATTCTAACTCTAACCATATTTATAATTATAAACCTAACCCTAACCCTAACTAAAACCGTAATTTAAACCCTAATCCTAATCCTAATCCTAATTACAATTTATCCTACAATAGTAACCTTAATTGTGACAAGCATTAACCCTGACCCTAATTCAAACCCAACCCTTATCTGAAGCACTATCCTAGAATAGTAACCCTAATTATAGCACAACCTTAATTTTATTTACCTAATCTTAGCTTAAAATTGAAACCTAACCATTATAACCTAACCCTAAACTAAATTATAACGCTATAATTAAACCCTAGATACAACTTTAACTCTACTCTAACCATAATTGAACCCTATCCCTAAACTTAACCCTAACCCTAATTGAAACCTAATTGTAATTAAATTCTAGCCCAAATCCCAATCCTAATTGAACTCTAATCTTGATTTCACCTTAACTCTAATGTAATTGAATCATAGCCCTAATTTTAACCCTAATTGAACCCTAAGCCATACTATAATTATACCCTAACCATAATCAAAGCCTGACTATAATTAAACCCTTACCATAATCAAACCCTAACTGTAATTGAACCATGATTGTAATTAACTATAAGCTTAACTCTAACTCAAAGATTTTCCTCTAATTGAACCCCAACCATAACCTAACATTAACCCTAACATTAATTGGGCTTGATCCATAATGCCAATTAAACAATAATTGAAGCCAAATTTGAACCCTAACTATCACCCCAAGGTTTATCATATAATAGTTACCTCAATCATAACCTAACATAAACCCTAACCCTAATTTACGCTAACCTTAATCTCAAACCTAATCTAAATATAATTGAACCTAAGAATTATCCTACAATAATAACCTTACTTGTAGCATTACCCTAATTTGACCCTAACTCTAATATAAATATAAATGAACCCAAGCATTATTCTACAATAATCACCCTAATTGTAGCCTAAACTAAATCCTAACACTAATTATGCTTGAACCATAATGCTAATTAAACTATAATTCAAATTATATTTAAGCCTTAACCACAACAACAAAATTTATCCTACAATAGTAACCTTAATTGTAACATAACATTAACCCTAACCCTAATTTAACCCCAACCCTTACCCTAAGCATTAGCCAAGAATAGTAACGCTAATTGTACTGTAACCTTAGCTCTAAACCTAATATTACCCTAATTAAAACCTAATTGTAATTGAATTCTTTCCCAAACCCTACTACAATTGAATCATGGCCCTAACTCAAACCCTAATTGAACTATAATCCATACTATAATTATATCCTATCCATAATCAAACCCTCACTATAATTAAACCCTTATGATAATAAAACCCTAACTGTAATTGAATGTTGACTATAATTAACTATAACCTTAACCCTAGAACTCAAAGATTTCCCTCTAATTAAACCCCAACTCCAACCTAATGTTAACCCTAACCTTAATTATGCTTGAACCATAATGCTAACTAAACTATAACTTGAACCATATTTGAACCCTAACCCTAACAGAAATGTAATGCTAATTGAATTCTAGGCCAAACCCTAATCCTAACTGAACTCTAAGCCGAATTTAACCCTAACACTAATGGAATTGAATCATAGCCCTAATTATAATCCTAATTAAACGTTAATCTATACTATAATTAAACCCTAACCATAATCAAACCTTGACTATAATTAAGCCCTTACCATAATTAAACCCTAACTGTAATTGAACCCTAACTATAATTAACTATAACATTAACCCTAACTCAAAGATTTCCTTATAATTAAACTCTAACCCTAACCTTAATTGTGTACAAATAACTCAAAATATATTTCAACCCTAACCATCAATGCGAGATTTACAATACTAACCTTAATCGTAACCTTAACATTAACCTTAACCCTAGAATCTAAATATAATTGAACTCAAGCATTATCCTACAATTTAACTCTAAACTAACATTAACACTAACCCTAATTGTGCTTAAACAATAATGTTAATTAAATTATATCTCAAATCATATTTGAACCCTAACCATAACCCCAATATTCATCCTAATCTGAAAATAATTGAACCAAATCATTATCCTACAATAATAACCCTAATTATAGCCTAAGCTTAGCCCTAAATCTAATCTTAACACAATTGAAGCCTAACCATAACCTAACCCTAAAATTAGCTCTAACCTTAAAATATATATAATAGTTAGTATAATTATAATGTAATGGTATTATTATATATTAAGATAATTGTATTTAATAATGCAATACTCTATAATTATATATTAACTTATTTAATGTCTTCCATATTACATCACGACTGCTAATAGCTTATATATATTAATATTATATATAAAATACATCGAGAGGTATCCTTCTCGAGGCGCCTATTTGACTTTCAGATGAAAAATTGATTCAAAAGAGGCACCTCGAGAAGGACATCTCTCGGTGTATTTTATATATAATATTAATATATATTTAAGCTAGTCTAGATCTTTTGAAATGTTTTGCAAGTTTTGAAAAACAAGTCAATAGTAGAGAGAATTTAAATTTTAAAATTATTTGATTTATTATTAATATAAATGAAAAGATTATATTATATTATTTATTAATATTTAATTATAATTTTAAATGATAAAATCAATTTGAAGGTTATTGAATAATATATTTGTTAGTGTAGGTTTTTATTTTTCTAGTTGGGTTTATTATTTTATGTTTTCCTAGGTTTTTCCTACACTTTAATTAAGCTTGCTTAGGTTAATAAAGCATGTTTACTTAAGACAAGTGGGTATTGAAGTGTCGTCGTGCTATGAGGAGGTGCATTTACTATGTTTAGACCATCATGGTGGTCTCTCCTCATTGGCTGGTATTGCCATCTCTACCCCTCACTTGAGTCTATATAAACACGCTACCTTTCTTGTACTTTCATATTGGATATCATAGATATAGAGATTTCTCTTGATGCTATTATGTCGTTGAGCATTCACATCTGTTGGCATTACATTAAGTTTGTTGGTATGATGATGTTGAGAAGGTTGTTGGAGATTGATGATATAATTGATAAAGGATGATTACTGTCTTAATAATATTATTTTGTCATTGATGTCAAGCAATTGATTTTCTGATTTAGTATGATGTTGCCATATCTTAAAGAGTATGTTTTGATGAGTATAAAGATGTTGGTAAGTGACACAAAAAGAATGTGAAAATGAAGGGGAGTAATATGTTATTCAATGGGCAACTATTACCGAGTTAGACAGTGATGAGATTATGTTGTTTTGATTGTTTTGATATCCTATATATGTGTATTCGAAGACTGAATAAGAAGGAGAAAAGATTTCATATAATAGAATGAGTAAAGGTTTGATACTATTCTATTTTACCGAGCAAGGAGCTAGTCGGTAAACACCAAGGTTATCAGTATCGGTTAAAGAAGAAAGAATGTCTACCGAGTAAAGTTCAGTTTTTATCGAGTATCAACCGAGCAGTAATAGAATGCATTGGATGAATAAATACATTATTAAATGAAGGATGCCAATGAGCTGGAGATTTATAGAAGATTGGAATGTCGTGCAAGAAGTTTGTTAAGGATCAATGGCAATGAAAATTCAAGAGTTGGATCTACAACACAGATTGAACGGTCATAACCGAGCACAAGTACCAAGGAAGGAATACAAGTTCCAAGGCAAGATAAAATGTTTTTCAGTTCAAAGGATTCAATGAGCCTAGTCAAGTTTCAAGATCTGATGGCTAAGATTAATCATGGGAAATGTGATTAAGGAGATTAAGCAGTTAGAAATTGCTTATAAATAAGGAAAAGTTGATGAACAAAGTATGCGGGCAAATAGAAGAGCAGTGATACTGTAGAGGTGATTACCAAGTACAGAAGATTGAAGATCTGATTGAAGAATAGATTGAGAAGCCCAGCAAGGAGGAAGATAAGTCTTATAACAAGATTATCTTGAGCACATAGAGTCTGCTTCAACATTTCAGATGTAAAGTTGCAGATATATTTTATTACTGTTATTTATTTTTGTAAGTGACAAGAAATCTCTTAATTGAGTGGACCTAACAGTCTTATTTGTAAATCCTCTAGCAAGGTAACATTCTGAATGAGTGTTTGAAATCCTTTGACAAGGTCACTTCTAACAAAGTGCAAGATTCTGATAGATCTGAGGGAAATCCCTTGACCGGGTCACATCGAGCAATGTGTTTATGTAATCTTTAACAGGATTGGCTTTTAACCGAGCATACTCTAGAAGAGTATATTTTCTTAGTGGGTCCGAAATCCCATGATGGTTTTTCCCTATTTGGGTTTCCACATTAAATCTGGTGTTAAATGTGTTTTGTTGTTTCAAGTTTATCAGTTTATGAGTTTGAATGATTTACAGTCATAGTTGCATGTCAAGTACGTTCTACCGAGGTTGAATCTGATGAATATACTGAATTGTGAGTTTATCTGATTCACCCCCCCTCCCCTCTCATCTAACTAACAATTGGAATCAGAGCTAGAACTCCAAAAGAAAAGTTTAAAGGAACTTGAGGCAAGATCCGAAGATGTATAAAAGGGATGCACCAAAGTTGAACAAGACAAGTTTCTCCACATGGCAGAAAAGGATGAAGTTGCACTTATCAGGAATTGGAGAATATGCAACATATTATCTCAAGAATGATTACACTGCACCTAGCACCTACCTGATGACAATGGAAGGGATAAAGCCAAAGCAAGAACATATTCAAGCAATGATTGAAATAACATTAGCATTGACCGACTCAGAGTTTAATGATCTAGAAGGTTGTAATGATGCCAAAGCTATGTGGAATAAGCTTATATCTGTGTATGGTGGTGATGAACATGTTCAAAAAGCAAAAGTAGACAGTCTAAGAGGACAACTTGAATCCATGAGAATGAATGAAGGTGAGAACATAATCCAATACAGTACAAGGTTAAAGGAAATTGTCAATCAAATCAAAGGAGCATGAGGAACTATTGAAGAAAAGGATGTAACAAGTAAGTTGCTGAGAACACTTCTACCTGCTTATGCCATTCGAGTCTCTGCAATTAATGAACTAAGGTCTGTACCAAACATGCCAGTCTCTTTGGATACTACTATTGGTAAGCTACATGCTTTTGAGTTGAGTAATTTTGATAACAGTGGGTCTTCGGTTATCAAAGTTGAATCTGTATTTAGTTCTTTTCATCTTGATGAATCTAATGATTATAATGATAGAATGTATAAGTATGTTGAAGGAAATCACAGTGGAGCAAGTGAGAGATTTTGCAAAAACATGGAAGAAGTACACAAACTATATGAGGAAATCAAAAAGCAAGAAGAGTTTGAAGCATTATTGGCCAGAAGGTTACCGAGAGGCAAAGGTAAGTATAAAGGAAAGTTACCTTTGAAATGTTTTAACTGTGATAAAATTGGACATATGGCTTCAAACTGTCCTGACAAAGAATCTAGTGAAAAGAGAGAATACCGAGATGACAGACAGAAAGACAACCAATACAAAGGGCACCGAGACTTCAGAAGGAGAGATAGAAAGACATGCTTAGTAGCTGATGAGGAATCCAATGATGAAAAATCTGATGGGACTGAGACAGAGGAAGTTGTATATGTGGCTATCAAAGATGGATCAGATGAAGAAAGGTATGAAGAAAAAGCCTTAATATCACACATCAATAATAATGATTCTTGGATCATAGATAGTGGATGCTCACATCACAAGACAAGTGATAAACACAAGTTTGTTAATTTAGAAGATTATGATGGAGGTTATGTAAGATTTGGTAATAATGCACCATGTCCTGTGAAAGGTAAAGGATCTATCACACTTCTTAACAATGCTAAATGTGATGATGTATATTGGGTTGAAGGTTTGAAATACAATTTGTTGAGTGTAGCACAACTAAATAATACAGGATACCAAATAGAATTTCAAAAAGGAATTGTTAAAGTTCATGACAAACATGGAAAGTTGGCTGCTACCGGGACTCAAACAAGAGGTAATACATTTCACCTTGACTCAACTCGGAACAATTGTCTGTATGCTAAAATAGAAGATACCTAGTTATGGCATAAAAGGTTTTTTCATGTAAATTTTGATAACCTGATCAAAATAAGTAAGAAGCACCGAGTAAGAGGTCTACCGAGCTTGGAAAAACCTAAGAATGCAATATGTCGAGGATGCCAGATGGGTAAGATGACAAAATCAAGCTTTACAAGTAAGTCTTACACTTCTAAAGGAATTTTAGATCTTGTACACATTCTAGAATAATCATCAATGATTATCATAAAATATCTATCTCCTTGTAAACTTCTAGTTCTTGCTGGACCACATAAATCAGTATGAATTAAGTCAAGAACATTATTAGATTTTTCTAGAATACTCTTAAAAGTTGCTCTAACTTGTTTTCCAAATTGGCATTCCTTACATACCGGATTGTGAGGTTTAACAATCTTAGGTAAATCCCTTACTGCCTTAGTTGTACTGATTTTCATAATGCAATCAAAATTTACATGACAAAGTCTTTTATGCCATAACCAACTTTCATCAATATGTGCAATCAAACATGCTTTCTCAATGTTATTCAAATGAAAGATATTACCTCTAGTCTGATTACTGGTTTCAATTTCCAAACCAATTTTGTTCATGATTTTGCATTTACCATTCTTGAATTGTAACTAAAATCCCTTTTCAACTAATTGACCAACACTCAAAAGATTATGCTTCAAACCTTCAACATAATAAAGGTTGTCATTATTGTGCTTACCATCAAAAGATATAGTGTCTTTTCCTCTGATTAAACAAGCTTTATCATCCCCAAATCTTACTAGACCTCCATTGTACTCTTGGAAGGTTAAGAATTTACTTTTATCACCAGTCATATGATGTGAACACCCAGAATCAATGATCCATTCATCCTTTTCTTCAATTTTAGCTGTCAAGGCTTGCTCTACCGATTGAACAGTAGGTGTCGGTTGATCTTCTATTATTGCAACAAAAGCCCATCCATTGTCTGTTGGTTCTTCATCAGAATCATTAGTAACTCCTTCATCAACATAGTAACGTGATTTGTCTTTATTCTTCTTAAATCCGTATCTCTGATATTAAGGGTTAGGCTTATATGTTCTTTTAGCTTTTTCTTTCAATCTTGCATGTCTATCAGGACACCTAGATGTCATATGACCAATTTTATTGCAGTTAAAACATTTAAATGGTGTTTTACCTTCATACTTACTTCCAACTGGACCTTTAGGCATTTTCCTTGCAAATAATGCTTCAAGCTCTTCATTCTCTCTTCTGGTTTTTTCAAGTTCTCTAGCATAGAGTGCTTTCCAGTCAAATTTTTCAGATGATGATGATGATGATGATGCAAATGATGAAGCTTTGAAAGCTAAATCTGTCTTAATTGTAGCAACATGACCAAATTCCTCAAGTTTAAAAGCTGAAAGTATTCCAACCAAAGTATCTCTAGATACCGATGTATTAGGCATTGTTCTCAATTCATTAATAGCAGTTACTTTCATTTTGTATGCCGGAGGCAATGCTCTTAAAACTTTAGAAACATTTTCATCTTCACTTAAGGATCCTCTACAACATTGTATACCCAAAACAATTTCATTAACTCTTTCCATAAAAGCAGAAATCCTTTCATCTTCTTCCATTTTCAGATTTTCATACTTGACCCGGAAGCATTCCAATTTTGCAATTTTGACAGTGGTATCACCTTCATTAAATGTCTCTAATTTATCCCAAATAGCTTTAGCAGTAGATTAGTCTGATAATCCCATGATTTGCTGATCTGACATTGCACTCAAAAGTGTTTCTCTTGCTTTGCAATCATTCTCCTGATCTTTAGCCAAGGTTGGTGGATTAGGTTGACTCTATGTAGGACCAACATAGCCATTCTTTGTAACATCCCATATGTCTTTTCCAATACAATTCATATGTGTCTCCATTCTGATCTTCCATATACCATAGTTAGTTCCATCATGTTTTGGACCGTCCTTCCTGAAATAGTTTGTTGCCATAGAATCTCCTCAAGCTGTTAAACTTCTACAAAAAGAGGACTTAGCTCTGATACCAATTGTTAGGACCTAGAGGCAACTGAGAGGGGGGGATGAATCAGTTGTCTATTAATTTCAACCCAAATATCTTAACCAAACTTAATGCATAATACTGGTAAACCAAACTTAATGTCGGTAGATAGTTTAACAGTTAATAACAATACCGGTAAAGTTTAATGCATGAAACATAAAGACAAATAACATCCACAACACACAACACATATATTTGTACGTGAAAACCTTGTAAGGGGAAAAACCACAGTGGGAAACCTTACCCACAATCAGATGATACTACTGCAGATAGTATGTGTGTACAAATGGGGTCTGCAAATGCAGAAAGGCCAACTGCCTAGAGCTCACTTCTCAATCACAAAATGGGAGTCACACTGACTACAATTGGATGGTTAAATCCAATGATAATGTACTGCTCAAAATAGCATCTTTATATGTTGGATTCAGTACCGGTTAAGCTCTGATTGTCTTCTTCATACCTTTCTTGAATATCCAAATGATGTCTGCATGTATAGCTCTGCTTATATTCGCATATACCTTATCACATTCCCTTTCACACCTTCTTCATAATCTCACAAATGAGATCTTACATATATACCAAAACCTAAGACCAAATGTGTAAGTCGACTCACTAAGAATATTACAATTAAATCAATTACAAATGAATCAATATGCGATGCATCATGTCGTCTTAATGCATTTACAATAATAACCAATCAATAAAATA